>NC_080379.1:77426959-77635071 GCF_014773155.1 Arachis stenosperma
GAACACAGCTACTTATGAGTCTTGGCTGTGGCCCTAAGCACTTTGTCTTCCAGTATTACCCCGGATACCAAATGCCACAGACACATAACTGGGTGAACCTTTTCAGATTGTGACTCAGCTTTGCTAGAGTCCCCAGTGTGTCCAGAGCTCTTAAGCACACTCTTTAGCTTTAGATCACGACTTTAACCACTCAGTCTCAAGCTTTTCACTTGGACCTTCATGACACAAGCACATGGCTAGGGACAGCTTGATTAGCCGCTTAGGCCTGGATTTTATTTCCTTGGGCCCTTCTATCCATTGATGCTCAAAGCCTTGGATCTTCTGCTTGGCTTTTATTCCTTTTGATTGTAATTATAAAATTTTTTTTTTTTCACTGCTTTTTCTTGCTTCAAGAATCAATTTCATGATGTTTTTCAGATCATCAATAACATTTCTCTTTGTTCATCATTCTTTCAAGAACCAACAATTTTAAACACTCATAAACACAAGATCAAAAAGACATATGCACTGTTCATTCATTCATTCAAAACAAAAGCATTGTCACCACATCAATATAATAAACTAAATTCACTAATAATTTCGAAAATTATGCACTTCTTGTTCTTTGAATTAAAACATTTTTCTTTTAAGAGAGGTGAAGGACTAATGGATTTATTTCATAGCTTTAAGGCATGGGTTTTACATACTAATGATCATGAAGTAGAGACACAAAAACATAAATAAACATAGCATTAAAAACCGAAAACAAAAAGAAATAAAGAACAAGGAATGAATCCACCTTAGTGGCGTCTTCTTCTTGAAGGACCAATGATGTTCTTCAACTCTTCTATGTCCCTTCCTTGCCTTTGTTGCTCCTCCCTCATTGCTCTTTGATCTTCTCTTATTTCTTGGAGAATGATGGAGTGCTCATGATGTTCCACCCTTAGTTGTTCAACATTATGGCTCAAATCCTCTAAGGAGGTGTTGAGTTGCTCCCAATAGTTGTTGGGAGGAAAGTGCATTCCTTGAGGCATTTGTTGATGATGCACTTCCTCATGTTCTTCTTGGAGGCCGTGAGGAGCTTCCCTTGTTTGCTCCATCTTTTTCTTGGTAATGGGCTTGTCTTCTTCAATGGAGACATCTCCTTCTATGATAACTCCAGCTGAATAACATAGATGGCATATGAGGTGAGGGAATGCTAGCCGTGCCATGTATGAAGGTGTTCCGAGGGTTACCTGAAACGTGTAGCTCGGTCTTCTGGCAAGGCCCGAGGTGGGGGGTCTGTGACCCGAGCTGGTTGTGCTGAACGGCGGGGGGTTGTACCTGCAATGACACTCCGATGCTTAAGTTAGCATGGGTCCAAGCAGATATCAAGTAGAATTAGAGTATGCCTTATACCTGGGTGCTCCAGTGTATTTATAGTAGTTGGCTGCGATCATCCCTGGATAAGATATTCTTATCTTATCTTATCTTTTGGGAGATTCATCTCTATCTTTGCGGAACCGCCTTTCCCAGGCCCTTTCGGCCTTTAGGTTTTGGGCTTAGTTCCTTCTGATGGGCCTTTCTTTGGCCTGTTTGTCCGAGGTCCGACCTCGAACGTGGGCCTTGGGTCGAGGTCGGGCATTCTATCAGCTTTACCGAGTTTGGAGAGCTCGGTCAGGGTATGAACAGTGCCCCTGCCCGAGTTCGTCTTTTTTCGGAAGGTCGAGCTCGGGCATAGTAGTTTTTTCAAAATTTGAAAACGGTCGTTTCAGCATTATTGCTTGTTACCGTTTCTTCCTCGATTTCCGTGCGGCGCTCTGTGGAGGCTTATTATTTGCCCCTTTCTTCATTTTTCTTTGTTTATTCATCACTTCTTTTCGAGCATCTTCTCTTCTTTTTCTCTCTGTTCTTCGTCTCCATTTTTTGTGCGTTTTTTCAGAGTTTTTTCTGCGCCGCCGTTTTTCCTTTCGTCGGAGCTCGTCGCTTTCTTCTTTTCCAGGTTTGCTTTTTTTTTTCGCTTGTACGCTTTCTTTTTTCTGATATCTTCTATGCCCGGGTTGCCCCGAAAAGAGGCGCCGCTATTGCTTTGTACGTGTGTGTGGGGGACTCTTTTCTCCGATCCATTTTTGTTATTCGAGTTGCTGCCTTCTTGTTTGTAAAAGAACTTTGCTTTCTTTTGTTTTTGTTGAATTTGGTTTTTCTGCCTTTGTGTGATTTTTGTCTTGCTGTTGTATTCTTTCTTTGTAGGCAAGATTTTTTTATGTCTCGAAAGGTGTTTCAAGCAATGTCGACCAAGATTCCGAGTGGTCTAGGTTGGGTAGATCCTGCTCCTTTAAGGGTCCCGTCTGTTGTAGATTCTGAGTATCTGATTAGGTTCCGTAGGGAGTGTAGTATTTGTGAGAACAGGGAGTCTGAGCGGATTACGAGTTAGCAGCCCCGGAGTCCGAGGAGAGGGTATGTTTTCCGCCGTTAGAGAGTTCCGAGAAACTTTTCTTCTATGCTTATGATTGTTTCTTCTCCAAGCTAGGTGTCCGTCTTCCTTTCACCGACCTGGAATCCGAGGTCCTTTGGTCTTGTAACCTTGCCCCTACACAACTCCATCCGAACTCTTGGGCGTTTTTAAAGCTTTTCCAACTTTGTGTCAGATTTTAGGCGTCTCCCCTTCTGTTTCTCTTTTTTCTTATCTGTTTGTACTGACGAAGCCGGGGTCGGGTGCTGGGAAGGTGTCCTGGGTTTCGTTTAGGGCTAACCAGGGTAGGAAATTTGCACTTTGTATGATGAGTCGTTTCACGATTTCAAAAACTATTACTTCAAAGTCCGGGCTGTTGGAGATGTCCGACCTTTTTTCTTAGATGAGAGTGGGGAGCCTTCGTTTCCTCTTTGTTGGCAAGAGTGTGGTGTCGGTTAAGTACACTTTCGAGAGTCTAGATGAGGTGGAACAGGCTTTCGTTGGTGTGTTGAGCAGTCTATGGGATCGGGCACCTTACTTGGATACGAAGAAAATGTTGGGAGATCCAAGCCTTCTCCGTTCCGAGTTAGGTAGCTCCCGACCTCTTTTTGAGATTTCATTTTCATATTTTGACTTTGTTTTGATCTTTCTGTTTGATAACCTCTTTGTTTCGTTTCTGCAGAGATGTCTTCTCAGGCTGATTCTATGAAGTTTCTCCGTCGAGCGAAGAAATCTGCGGCATCTCGGAATATCGAGGCTGAAGCTTCTCCCCAACCTTCTCCGCAGAAGACTACAATTGGTGTTCAGACTCGGTCGAAGACCATTCCGGTCCCTCAGTTCCGAGCTATAACTCAGGATCCTCCGACCTCCGGACCCGGTCAGCTTTCCCCGACCTCGACCTCGGGTCCTCCCCCCAAGAAACAGAAGACTTCCCGAGAGCCTGCTGGTTTCAATGACAAGGATTTCGATGCTCTCGGTTGGGTTGAGCAGCACATTCTTCCTCAGACTTTTATTTCTACTGATGATGCGTCCATGGAGCATCACTTTCAGTATATGGCGCGGAGTTGTGTTCGGATGGCTAGCCTTCATGCCGCCATTGCTCGGGAGTTTAAGAAAGCTCCCCTTGGGGCGACCAGCTCCCGACTTGAGAAGGCCCGGTCCGAGCTTGATAAGGTTAGTCAGCTGAAGGATGCTAGGATTGCCGAGCTGGAGGAGTCTTTGGAGGAAGAGAAGACTAGGGCTACCGCGGCTGTGGCGGTGGCGAAGACGTCTGAGGAGATGGCGAGGGTGGCGACGGAGAACTATACCAAGCTGTATGCTGAGCTTGTGGAGACGAAGGAGAAGCTGCAATCTGCTCGGGATGACTTTTATGAGCTGGAAGATAATGTGGCCAAGGGTATGGATGCTATGTTTGTGAATTTGAGGGATCAGGTCCGGGTTCTTGCTCCCGAATTGGATCTCAGTTTGTTCAGTACGGATAACATGGTTGTGGAGGGGAAGATTGTTCCTGCCCCTGTTGAGGATGAGGTTCCGATGTCCGACCCCAAGGCTCCGGTGTCCGACCCCGAGGCTCCGGTCGTGAACCCGACTTCACCTTTGGCCGAGGATAGAGTTGGTATGGAGGTTCCAAGCGATGGTGCTGTTCCTGCAGTCCCGATATCCATGTTTCAGCCAGGTGTTGATGCGGAGTCTGGAAAGGGCCTTGATCCTCTGTAATTTTTTGTACTTTTTGTGCTTTTGCCCGACCTGTGGGCTTTTTGTTTTTTGGATGTTTTCTGCAAACATTTTGGACACCTGTTCTGCTATTTTAGCTACTCTTGTAGCTTTATTATGCCATGCTT
The DNA here is from genome assembly GCF_014773155.1 of Arachis stenosperma. Lineage (NCBI taxonomy): Eukaryota > Viridiplantae > Streptophyta > Magnoliopsida > Fabales > Fabaceae > Arachis > Arachis stenosperma. The sequence goes on from NC_080379.1 coordinate 77,431,211, forward strand.
TGTGTTTCGATTGTCTCGTTCCGCTTTTATGCTTTTTAGTTGTTCTCGGGTAACAACTTTTTAGCTAGCATTTTGACTTCTCGCTTTTTGCTTTTTTTTTTTTTTAGTTGTTTTTGGGTAACAACTTTTTAGCTAGCGCTTTGACTTCTCGCTTTTTGCTTTTTAGTTGTTTTTGGGTAACAACTTTTTAGCTAGCGCTTTGACTTCTCGCTTTTTGCTTTTTAGTTGTTTTTGGGTAACAACTTTTTAGCTAGTGCCTTGACTTTCTCGCTTTTTGCTTTTTAGTTGTTTTTGGGTAACAACCTTTTAGCTAGCGCCTTGACTTTCTCGCTTTTTGCTTTTTAGTTGTTTTTGGGTAACAACTTTTTAGCTAGCGCCTTGACTTTCTCGCTTTTTTGCTTTTTAGTTGTTTTTGGTAACAACTTTTTAGCTAGCGCCTTGACTTTCTCGCTTTTTGCTTTTTAGTTGTTTTTGGGTAACACCTTTTAGCTAGCGCCTTGACTTTCTCTCGCTTTTGCTTTTTAGTTGTTTTTGGGTAACAACTTTTTAGCTAGCGCCTTGACTTTCTCGCTTTTTGCTTTTTAGTTGTTTTTGGGTAACAACTTTTTAGCTAGCGCCTTGACTTTCTCGCTTTTTGCTTTTTAGTTGTTTTTGGGTAACAACTTTTTAGCTAGCGTTTCTCGAAGTCCTGGTTCTTTGCCAGCTTCTTTCTTGGGTCCGTGTTTACTCTCGGACATCGGGATCCTTGAGTACCCCTTTGGTCAGGTCCGACTTCGTTGTTTGGTCGGCCTTTTTTAAGTTATTTTTGTAACTTCTTTTCTATTTGGCTTTTTGAGCCATTTCAGAGTTACTTTTATAACTTCTCACATTAATTTGAACCTCGTCGCTTCATCTTTGCCGACCTCGTATGGCCTTTGGCAAATGATTTTTTGCGTTTTGCCGAGCATAAATTAATGCGCCTTGGTGGGGTACTTTTTAGGATATGCTTTATAACGAGAAGAGAAAATAAAGAAATTTGATTAGTACTAAAAAGAATATGTACAAAGTGTTTACCCTTTTGACTAGGCCGGGTGTCCTACTTAACCGGGTGTCTCATTAAAAAACCCTCGTGGGGAAAAAGAGTACACCTCGGGTTAAGTTTTTCTAGCTGTAGTATCGTCTTAGGTTACAGGCGTGCCAGGTTCTGGGCAGCTCATTGCCTTCTAGGTCGGATATCTTGTAGTAGCCTGTCCCTAAACTTCTGTTACTTTGTAGGGCCCTTTCCAATTTGCGGCTAGCTTTCCTTCTCCCGATTTTTGTGTTCCGATGTCGTTTCGGATTAAAATCAGGTCGTGAGTGGAGAAGCTTCGTTTTATCACCTTTCGGTTATATCTGAGGGCCGTTCGTCGTTTTAAGACTTCTTCTCTGATTCGGGCTCTTTCTCGGACCTCGGTAGGAGGTCGAGTTCTTCCCTTTGTGCCTGAGGTTGCCTCCTTCGTTGTAGAAGATGGTTCTGGGTGATCCTTCGTCTATTTCGACGGGAATCATTGCCTCCATTCCGTAGGCTAGTCGGAATGGGGATTCTCCTGTTGTAGAGTGCGGGGTTGTCCGATATGCCCATAATACCTGGGGGAGTTCATCGGCCCATGCCCCTTTGGCCTCTTGGAGTCTTCGTTTTAACCCGGCCAAGATGACTTTATTTGCGGCCTCTGCTTGTCCATTGGCTTGCGGGTGTTCGACCGATGTGAACTGCTGTTTGATTTTTAGCTCGGCCACCAAGTTCTGAAAACTTGTGTCTGTGAACTGTGTTCCATTGTCTGTTGTGATGGAGTAGGGGACTCCGAACCTCGTGACAATGTTTTTGTATAGGAATTTACGGCTTTTCTGAGCCGTAATAGTGGCTAAGGGTTCAGCCTCGATCCACTTTGTGAAGTAGTCGACCCCTACTATGAGGTACTTGACTTGCCCCGGTCCTTGTGGGAATGGGCCGAGTAGGTCGAGTCCCCACTTTGCGAAGGGCCATGGTGCGGTGATGCTTATGAGGTCTTCGGGCGGTGCTTTGTGAAAATTGGCGTGTTTTTGGCAGGGGGGCATATTTTCACAAACTCTGCCGCGTCTCTTTGCAAGGTCGGCCAGTAGAACCCGGCTCGACTATTTTCTTGGACAGGGCCCGGGCTCCGAGATGGTTCCCACACATGCCTTTGTGGACTTCTTCGAGGACGCTCTTTGTTTCTGTGGTCGGGACGCACCTCAGGAGGGGGTTTGAGAATCCTCTTCTGTATAATACGCGTGGATTAACGTGTAGTTCTGGGCGTCTTTTGTAAGCCTTTTAGCTTCTTTTCTTTCGGCGGGGAGAGTTCCCGATTTCAGATAGTTGAGTATGGGGTTATCCATCCTTGTTGTTGCCCGGATATATTTAGTATTTCTTCCTCCCTTAACACGGAGGGGGATTGTAGAGTTTCTTGGAGGAGACTTCTGTTGTTCCCTCCGGGCTTGGTGCTAGCAAGTTTTGAGAGGGCGTCTGCCCGGGCATTTTGCTCCCGGGGTATGTGCTGGATTTGTATTTCCGGGAAGTGTCGTAATTGCGCCTGTGTTTGGTCTAGGTATTTTTTCATAGTAGGGTCTTTGGCCTGGTAGCTTCCATTTACTTGTGATGTGACGACCTGGGAGTCGCTGAAGATCGTGATCCTCTTTGCTCTGACCTCTTCGGCTAGTTTTAGTCCCGCTAGTAGGGCTTCGTATTCGGCTTGGTTATTTGAGGCCTGGAACTCGAATTTTAGGGATAGCTCAATCCGTGTTCCTTGATCGCTTTCGAGTATAACACCGGCCCCGCTTCCTGTTTTGTTTGAGGATCCGTCGACATACAGATTCCATGAGAGTGGGGTTCCCGGGTCTCAGTGTATTCTGCGACGAAGTCGGCTAGGTATTGAGATTTTATGGCAGTCCGGGCTTCATAGTGGAGGTCGAACTCGGACAATTCCACCGCCCATTGTAGGATTCGTCCTGCCATGTCTGTCTTTTGTAGGATGTGTCTCATGGGTTGGTTTGTCCGGACTTTGATGGTGTGGGCTTGAAAGTAGGGGCGGAGTCTCCGAGCTGTGAACACTAGTGCATAGGCGAATTTCTCTATTTTCTGATAGTTTAATTCGGCCCCTTGTAGTGCTTTGCTTACGAAGTATATGGGGTGTTGCCCCTCCTCATTTTCTCGTATTAGTGCCGAGGCGACTGCCCGATGTCCGACCGACAGGTATAGTACGAGCTCTTCCCCTTTTAGAGGTCGGGTTAAGATTGGTGGCTGCCCGAGGAATTCCTTGAATTCTTGGAAGGCCTTTTCGCATTCCGGGGTCCAAGAGAAGGGTTTCCCTTTCTTTAGGAGTGAGTAGAGAGGAGTGATCTTATCGCTGATCCTGCTAAGAATCTTGATAGGGCGGCTAGTCTCCCATTTAGTTGTTGTACTTCTTTGACACACGTCGGGCTTTTCATATTGAGTATTGCTTGGCATTTGTCCGGGTTTGCTTCGATGCCTCTCTGAGTCAGCATGAAGCCTAAGAACTTCCCGGCTTCTGCGGCGAAGGTGCACTTTGTCGGGTTAAGTCTCATGTTGTGTTTCCGGAGGGTGTCGAAGATACTGCTGAGGTCGGCGACCAAGTTTCTGTCTTCTTGTGTCTTTACTAGCATGTCGTCGACGTACACCTCTAGCTGTAGCCCGATGTGTTCTGAGAACACTTTGTTCATTAGCCTCTGGTAGGTTGCCCCTGCGTTCTTTAGCCCGAAGGGCATTACTACGTAGCAGTAGTTTGCCCTTGGGGTTATGAACGAGGTCTTTTCTTGGTCGGGTCCATACATCGGATTTGATTGTATCCCGAGTATGCATCCATGAAGGAGAGGTATCTGTAGCCCGAAGCGGCATCGACTAAGGCGTCGATGTTCGGTAGTGGATATGGATCTTTGGGGCAGGCTTTGTTGAGATCCGTGTAGTCGACGCACATCCTCCATTTTCCATTGGGCTTCTTCACTAGGACCACGTTTGCGAGCCATAGGGTACTTTACTTCCCTAATGAACCCTGCATCTAGTAGTGCTTGCACTTGTTCTTCTATTGCTTGCATGCGTTCGGGCCCGAGCTTCCTGCGTCTTTGTTGGACAGGTCGGGATCCCGGGTATACTGATAGCTTATGGCACATCAGGTCGGGGCTTATGCCTGGTATGTCGGAGGCTTTCCAAGCGAAGAGGTCGGAATTCTCCCTTAAGAGGGTTGTGAGTTCCTCCTTTAGGCCTGCTTCGAGGTTTGCCCCTATGTTTGTTACTTTCTCGGGTGTGTTCCCGATCTGGATCTTTTCGGTCTCTCCTTCTGGTTGTGGCCGAAGATCTTCTCGGGCTTGGACTCGCCCGAGTTCTATTGTGTTGACCTCTTTCCCTTTTAGGCTCAGGCTTTCGTTGTAGCATCGTCGTGCTAGTTTTTGGTCGCCTTTTAGGGTAGCGATTCCCTTTGCGGTAGGGAACTTCATACAGAGGTGTGGGGTCGAGACTATAGCCGCTAGTTTGTTTAGGGTTGGTCGTCCGATGAGGGCATTGTATGCTGAAGTGACGTCGACTACAATGTAGTCGATGCTTAGTGTTTTGGTTTGCTCGCCTTTTCCAAAGGTAGTGTGTAATGAGATGTATCCCAAGGGGCGGATCGGGGTATCTCCTAGTCCAAACAGGTCAGTGGATAGGCTTTTAGCTCTTTTTCTTCGAGTCCGAGCTTGTCGAAGGCTGCTTTGAACAGGATATCTGCTGAGCTTCCTTGGTCGATCAGGGTTCGATGTAAGTTGGCGTTGGCTAGGATGATGGTGATCACCATAGGGTCGTCGTGTCCGGGTATTATTCCAAGAGCATCTTCTCGGGTAATGAGATAGTAGGTAACTCGGGTAAGGGGCTGTCTTCTCGGACATGGTAGACTTCTTTGAGGTGTCTCTTCCGTGAGGATTTGGATGTCCCTCCCCCTGCGAAACCTCCGTTTATCATGTGTATGTGCCTTTCAGGAGTTCGCGGGGTTCGTGTTTGCTCGGTCCGATCTTCGTTATCTCCCCGTCTTCTCTTTCTGGTTTCTTCTCCTTTCTCAGCTATGTATCTGTCGAGTTTTCCCTCTCTGGCTAGCTTTTCTATAACATTTTTAAGTCGTGGCAGTCGTTAGTAGAGTGGCCGTAGAGTCTGTGATATTCGCAGTACTCGGACCGATCTCTTCCTGCTCTCTTGTGCTTCAGAGGTTTGGGTGGTGGGATCTTCTCGGTGTGGCATACTTCTCTGTAGACGTCTACCAGGGAGACTCGGAGGGGAGTGTAGCTGTGGTATTTTCGTGGCTTGTCCGAGTTGGATTCTTCTTTCTTTTTCTGTTCCCGATCTCGATCTCGGGCGGGTAGGTTGACTCCTTCCTGGAAGAGTCTCTCAGCTGGGAGGTTTCTTCCATGTTGTATACTTTCCTGCCCGTTCTTGTACTTCGTATAAGGAGGTCGGGTATCTTTTGGATAGGGATTGGCTAAACGGTCCTTCTTTTAGGCCGTTTGCTAGTCCCATGATGGCTGCTTCCGTGGGCAAGTGTTGTATGTCCAGGCAGGCCTTGTTGAATCGCTCCATGTACTCTCTGAGAGTTTCTTGGTTGCCTTGTTTGATCCCGAGTAGGCTGGGGGCATGTTTTGCCTTGTCCTTTTGAATAGAGAACCTTGTTAAGAATTTTTTGGTCAGGTCTTCAAAGCTGGAGATTGATCCTGGTGGCAGGTTGTCGAACCACTTCATGGCTGACTTAGTGAGAGTGGTGGGGAAGGCTTTGCATCGAATCGCGTCGGAGGCGTCGACTAAGTACATTCTGCTTCTGAAATTGCTGAGGTGATGACTTGGATCGGTGGTGCCGTCGTAGAGGTCCATATCTGGTGGTTTGAAGTTTCGCGGTACCTTCTCTTTCATGATCTCTTGTGTGAAGGGATCATGGTTGCTTTCGGGAGTGGTGCCGTGTTCCGTCCGATCTTTTAGGTTGGCCTCTATCTTCCGCAGTTTTTCTTCCAATTCTCTGCGTTTGCGAGCTTCCCTTCTCAGATCCTGTTCAGTTTCCTTTTGCTTCTTTACGTCCTCTTCGAGTTGTCTCAGCCGGCTTGTTGTGCCCGAACTGTTTCCAGAATCTCCGAACTTTTTTCTCTTTCGGGATTTTGTGGATCTTTGTCTGGGGGATGTCTTTGGGCGATTCTGTTTGTTTCCTCCTGGAGTGCGTGGTGATAGAGGGCTGTCCGGCCGTTCTCCGGTGTCAACTTCCTCTTCTTGTTCTGATGTAGCGTGGTTATTGTTGGGAGGGTCGTCCGCCATGGTAAAGGGATGACTTCCAGGTCCCCGGCAACGGCGCCAATGTTCCGAGGGTTACCTGAAACGTGTAGCTCGGTCTTCTGGCAAGGCCCGAGGTGGGGGGTCTGTGACCCGAGCTGGTTGTGCTGAACGGCGGGGGGTTGTACCTGCAATGACACTCCGATGCTTAAGTTAGCATGGGTCCAAGCAGATATCAAGTAGAATTAGAGTATGCCTTATACCTGGGTGCTCCAGTGTATTTATAGTAGTTGGCTGCGATCATCCCTGGATAAGATATTCTTATCTTATCTTATCTTTTGGGAGATTCATCTCTATCTTTGCGGAACCGCCTTTCCCAGGCCCTTTCGGCCTTTAGGTTTTGGGCTTAGTTCCTTCTGATGGGCCTTTCTTTGGCCTGTTTGTCCGAGGTCCGACCTCGAACGTGGGCCTTGGGTCGAGGTCGGGCCTTCTATCAGCTTTACCGAGTTTGGAGAGCTCGGTCAGGGTATGAACAGAAGGCTTGTCAGCTATTTTGTAGAGTTCATTGGCTATGACTTCATGAACCTCTACTTCTTCACCAATCATGATGCTATGAACCATGATGGCCCGATCCACAGTAACTTCAGATCGGTTGCTTGTAGGGATGATGGATCTTTGAATGAACTCCAACCATCCTCTAGCTACAGGCTTGAGGTCCAGTCTTCTTAGTTGGACTGGCTTGCCTTTGGAATCTACTCTCCATTGGGCGCCTTCCACACAAATATCCATTAGGACTTGGTCCAACCTTTGGTTAAAGTTGACCCTTCTTGTGTAGGGGTGTTCATCACCTTGCATCATAGGCAAATGAAACGCCAACCTCACATTCTCCGGACTAAAATCCAAGTATTTCCCCCTAACCATGGTGATATAGTTTTTCGGACTTGGGTTCATACCTTGGTCATGGTTTCTAGTGATCCATGCATTGGCATAGAACTCTTGAACCATTAAAATTCCAACTTGTTGTATGGGGTTGGCTATGACTTCCCAACCTCTTCTTTGAATTTCAAGTCGGATTTCCGGATACTCATTCTTCTTGAGATTGAAAGGGACCTCATGGATCACTTTCTTCTTTGCCACAACATCATAGAAGTGGTCTTGGTGGCTCTTGGAGATGAATCTCTCCTTCTCCCATGACTCGGAAGTGGAAGCTTTTGCCTTCCCTTTTCCTTTTCTTGAGGAGACTCCGGTCTTGGGTGCCATTGATGGTGAATGAAAAACAAAAGCTTAGGCTTTTTTACCACACCAAACTTAAAAATTTGCTTGTCCCCAAGCAAAAAGAAAAGAAGAGTAGAAGAAGAAGAAGAAAATATGGTAGAGAGGGTTCGGCTATGTGGGAGAATGTGGGTTTGAGTTGTGTGGAAATGTAAAAGAAAAGAAGGGTATTTATAGGGAGAGGGAGGGTATAGGTTCGGCCATATTGGGTGGGAAAGGGTGGGAAATTGAATTTGAAAGTAGTGGGGGTAGGTGGGGTGTATGGGGAAGAGGGGTTGATGTGAATGGTGAATGGGGAAGTTGGGAAGAGGAATTGAGGTGATTGGTGAAGGTTTTTGGGAAGTGTGACATTGAGAATGAGATTTGGATTAGGAGAGTGTGAATAGGATTAAAAGAAATGTGGTAGGTGGGGATCCTGTGGGGTCCACAGATCCTAAGGTGAGGATCCTGTGGGGTCCACAGATCCTGAGGTGAAAACAAATACCATTCCTTCACCATATAGGCATGTAACATGCCTTGATGCATCATTCTGGCGTTCAAACGCCCATTGATGCTAGTTCTGGGCATTAAACGCCCATGTTATGCATGTTTCTGGCGTTGAACGCCAGTTTCATGCTTGTTTCTGGCGTTCAGCGCCAGATTGTCCTCTGTGTGCGCATCCTGGCGTTAAACGCCAGGTTGTTGCTTGTTTTGGGCGTTCAGCGCCAGAATGGTGCTCTGTTCTGGCGTTGAACGCCAGAAAGATGCTCCTTCTGGGCGTTGAACGCCAGCCCGTGCGTCCTCCAGGGTGAAAAATTTTTTCTTCTGTTTTTGACTCTGTTTTTAATTTTTTTGATTTTTTCGTGACTCCTCATGATCATGTACCTAATAAAACACAAAAATAACAAAGAAACAAAATAAAATAAAATTAGATGAATAAAATTGGGTTGCCTCCCAACAAGCGCTTCTTTAATGTCAATAGCTTGACAGTGGCTCTCATGGAGCCACAAGGTGATCAGGTCAATTTAAGTGTGGTATTCCCACACCAACTTAGAGTTTGGATATGGGGTTTGGACACCAAACTTAGAGTTTGGTTGTGGCCTCACAACACCAAACTTAGAGTTTGACTGTGTGGGCTCTTCTTGACTCTGAACTGAGAGAAGCTCTTCATGCTTGCTCTCTTTTGTCACAGAGGGATAGCCATGTGCTTGAAACACAAGATATTCTCCATTCAATTGAAGGACTAATTCACCTCTGTTGACATCTATCACAGCTCCTGCTGTGGCTAGGAAAGGTCTTCCTAGGATGATGCATTCATCATCTTCCTTCCTAGTGTCTAGGATTATGAAATCAGTAGGGATGTAAAGGCCTTCAACCTTTACTAGCACGTCCTCTACTAACCCATAAGCTTGTCTTATGGACTTATCTGCCAATTGTAATGAGAACAAGGCAGGTTGTACCTCAATGATCCCCATCTTCTCCATTACAGAGAGTGGCATAAGATTTATCCCTGACCCCAGGTCACATAGAGCTTTTTCAAAGCTCATGGTGCCAATGGTACAAGGTATTAAGAACTTGCCAGGATCTTGTTTCTTTTGAGGTAGAGTTTTCTGAATCCAAGTATCTAGTTCACTAATGAGCAAGGGAGGTTTACTTTCCCAAGTCTCATTACCAAACAGCTTGGCATTCAGCTTCATGATAGCTCCCAAATATAGAGCAGCTTGCTCTCCAGTCACATCTTCATCCTCTTCTGAGGATGAATAGTCTTCAGAGCTCATGAATGGCAGAAGGAGGTTTAATGGAATCTCTATGGTCTCTAGATGAGCCTCAGCTTCCTTTGGATCCTTAATAGGAAACTCCTTCTTGCTTAAGGGACGTCCCAGGAGGTCTTCCTCATTAGGATTTTCGTCCTCCTCCTCCTTTGTGCATTCGGCCATTTTGATCACATCAATGGCCTTGCACTCTCCTTTTGGATTTTCTTCTGTATTACTTGGGAGAATACTGGGAGGAGTTTCAATGACTTTCTTACTCAGCTGGCCCACTTGTGCCTCCAGATTTCTAATGGAGGATCTTGTCTCATTCATGAAACTAAAAGTGGCCTTTGATAGATCAGAGACTATATTAGCCAAATTAGAATTATTTTGTTCAGAGTTCTCTGTCTGTTGCTGAGAAGATGATGGATATGGCTTACTATTATTCAGCCTAGTACGTCCACCATTGTTAAAACCTTGTTGAGGTTTTTGTTGATCCTTCCAGGAGAAATTTGGATGATTTCTCCATGATGAGTTATAGGTGTTTCCATAAGGTTCACCTAGGTAATTAACCTCTGCCATGGCAGGGTTTTCAGGATCATAAGCCTCTTTAGAAGCTGCCTCTCTATTACTGTTGGTTGCATGTTGCAGTCCATTCAGATTTTGAGAGATCATGTTGACCTGTTGAGTCAACACTTTGTTCTGAGCCAATATGGCATTCAGAGCATCAATTTCAAGAACTCCTTTCTTCTGAGGTACCCCATTATTCACGGAATTCCTCTCAGAGGTGTACATAAACTGGTTGTTTGCAACCATGTCAATGAGTTCTTGAGCCTCTTCAGGCGTTTTCTTCAGGTGAATAGATCCACCTGCAGAATTATCCAATGACATTTTCGAAAATTCAGAGAGACCATAATAGAATATATCTAATATGGTCCATTCTGAAAACATGTCAGATGGACATCTTTTAGTCAGCTGCTTGTATCTTTCCCAAGCTTCATAGAGGGATTCACCATCTTTTTGTTTGAAGGTTTGAACATCCACTCTCAGCTTGCTCAGCTTTTGAGGAGGAAAGAATTTGTCCAAGAATGCAGTGACAAGCTTATCCCATGAGTCCAGGCTATCCTTAGGTTGTGAATCCAACCATACTCTAGCTCTGTCTCTTACAGCAAAAGGGAAAAGCAAGAGTCTGTAGACTTCAGGATTAACTCCATTTGTCTTTACAGTGTCACAGATCTGCAAGAACTCAGGTCAAAACTGGTAAGGATCTTCAGATGGAAGTCCATAAAACTTGCAGTTTTGTTGCATTAAAGCAACTAGTTGAGGCTTAAGCTCAAAGTTATTGGCTCCAATGGCAGGAATGGAGATGCTTCTCCCATCAAACTTGGATGTTGGCTTTGTGAAATCACTAAGCATTCTCCTTGCATTATTATTATTTTCGGCCATCACCTCTTGTGCTAATGTTTCTGAAAGGTTGTTTCTGGATTGTTGTAATTTAGCTTCTCTTAATTTTCTCTTCAGAGTCCTTTCAGGTTCTGGATCAATTTCAACAAGAGTGCCTTTATCCTTGTTCCTGCTCATATGAAAGAGAAGAAAACAAGAAAAGAAAGAGGAATCCTCTATGTCACAGTATAGAGATTCCTTTATGTTAGTAGAAAAAGAAGGGGGGTAGAAGAATGAAGAATGAATTCGGTTTTATGGATGAAGAGAGGTGAAGAGAAGTGTTAGTAATTAAATAATTAAATAGAATAAGAAAAGAGAAGAGGAATTTCGAAAATAATGTTTGAAAAGGGGTTAGAGATTTTCGAAAATTAGAGATAAAATGTAATTAAAATTAAAACATGAAACAATTAATTAATTAAAAAGAATTTTTGAAAAAGAGAGAGATATTTTCGAAAATAGGAAAGAGAAAAGTAGTTAGGTGGTTTTGAAAAAGATAAGAAACAAACAAAAAGTTAGTTAGTTAATTGAAAAAGATTTGAAATCAAATTTGAAAAAGATAAGAAGATAGTAAGTTAGATAAGATATTTTGAAATCAAATTTTGAAAAATATAAAATTTTTGAAAAAGATAAATTAAAAGATAAAAAGATTTAATTCAAAAATAATTTGAAATTATTTATTTCACTAACAAGAAACTACAAGATAAGATTCTAGAACTTAAAGATTGAACCTTTCTTAACAAGAAAGTAACAAACTTCAAATTTTTGAACCAATCACATTAATTATTAGTGAATTTTCGAAAATTACATATAAAGATAAGAAAAATATTTTGAAAATATTTTGAAAATTATTTTTGAAATTTTCGAAAATAAATAAAAAATTTTGAGAAAGATATGATTTTGAAAAAGATTTTGAAAAGATAAGATTTTTAAAATTGAAATTTTGACTTGACTTGTAAGAAACAACTAATTTTGAAAATTTTTGACCAAGTCAACCCAAAATTTCGAAAATTTGGAGGAAAATAAGGAAAAGATATTTTTGATTTTTAAATTTTTAAAGAAAAACACAAAAATGACCCAAAACATGAAAATTTTGGATCAAGACACAAGATGCATGCAAGAATGCTATGAATGTCAAGATGAACACCAAGAACACTATGAAGATCATGATGAACATCAAGAACATAAATTTAAAAAAAATTTTTGATGCAAAGGAAACATGCAAGACACCAAACTTAGAAATTTTTAATGCATGAAAAATATGAATGCAAAAATGCACATGAAAAACAACAAACAACACAAAACAAGAAAACATCAAGATCAAACAAGAGGACTTATCAAGAACAACTTGAAGATCATGAAGAACACTATGAATGCATGGGATTTTCGAAAAATGCAAGAAAAATTTTTAAAAGCATGCAATTGACACCAAACTTAAAAATTAACTCAAGACTCAAACAAGAAACACAAAATATTTTTGATTTTTATGATTTTCTAATTTTTTTTTGGATTTTTATTAATTATTTTCGAAAATAATGTGAAGAAAAACGAAAAATAAAAAGAAAAATTTTGAAAAAGATTTTTGAAAAGAAAATTACCTAATCTGAGCAACAAGATGAACCGTCAGTTGTCCATACTCGAACAATCCCCGGCAACGGCGCCAAAAACTTGGTGGACGAAATTGTGATCACTTGTTATTTGATTTGACTTTTTGGTCTTGTATGATTTTACTCTTAGGGCACTGTTTATTTTCACAACTCCGTTCAACTAACCAGCAAGTGTACTGGGTCGTCCAAGTAATAACCTTACGTGAGTAAGGGTCGAATCCACAGAGATTGTTGGTATGAAGCAAGCTATGGTCACCTTGCAAATCTCAGTTAGGCGGATTAAACATTTGTAATAGTGATAATTGGATTGTTTTAATAAAATGGAATAATAAAAGGGATAGAAATACTTATGCAGATTCATTGGTAGGAATTTCAGATAAGCGGAATGGAGATGCTGTAGAGCTCTCGGACGCCTGCTATCCCATTGCTTCTACTCAATCCTTCTTACTCCTTTCCATGGCAAGCTTTGTATAGGGGTTCACTATCAGCTGTGGCTACTTTCATTCCTCTCGGGGAAATAACCTGTACGGCTGTCACTCGCACAGCTAACCAGTCTGGAGGCATCACCCATGGTTGATAGCTACATCCCATCCTCGCAGTGAAAGCTAATGCACGCACTCTGTCACAGTACGGCCAATCACCGGTTGGTTCCCGCTCCTACTGGAATAGAATCCCTCTTTTGCGTTTGTCACTAACGCCCAGCAGGTTAAAGTTTGAAGCACGTCACAGTCATTCATGAACGGAATCCTACTCGGAATACCACAGACAAGGTGAGACTTTCCGGATTCCCAGGATCCTACTCGGAACACCACAGACAAGGTTGGACTTTCCGGATCCAGATGAATGCCGCCATCTATCTAGCTTATACCACGAAGATTCTGTTGGGGAATCTAAGAGATACACATTCAAGCTTGTGTTGCATGTAGAACGTAAGTGGTTGTCAGTCACGCGCGCTCATAAGTGAGAATGATAATGAGGGTTATCTAACTCATCATCATTCATCATGTTCTTGAGTACGAATGAATATCTTGGAATAAGAATAAGATAGAGAATTGAATAAAAGAAAATAGAACTTCATTAATCTTTGAGGTACAGCAGAGCTCCACACCCTTAATCTATGGTGTGCAGAAACTCCACCGTTGAAAATACATAAGTAAAAGAAGGTTCAGGCATGGCCGAATGGCCAGCCCTCTCCACGATCAAGTGACCGAATGATTAGAGACTTAAAGTGGTCAAAAGATGTCTAATACAATAGATAAATGTCCTATATATACTAGACTAGCTACTAGGGTTTACATGAGTAAGTAATTGATGCATAAATCCACTTCCGGGGCCCACTTGGTGTGTGTTTGGGCTGAGCTTGATCAATCCACGTGTAGAGGCATTTCTTGGCGTCAAACTTCAGGTTATGACGTGTTTTGGGCGTTTGACTCCGGATCATGACGTTTTTCTGGCGTTTTACTCCAGACAGCAGCATGAACTTGGCGTTTAACGCCAAGTTACGTCATCAATCTTCGAATAAAGTATGGACTATTATATATTTCTGGAAAGCCCTGGATGTCTACTTTCCAACGCCGTTGAGAGCGTGCCAATTGGAGGTCTGTAGCTCCAGAAAATCCATTTCGAGTGCAGGGAGGTCAGATTCCAACAGCATCAGCAGTCCTTTTGTCAGCCTTTTTCAGAGTTTTGCTCAAATCCCTCAATTTCAGTCAGAATTTACCTGAAATCACAGAAAAACACACAAACTCATAGTAAAGTCCAGAAATGTGAATTTAACATAAAAACTAATGAAAACATCCCTAAAAGTAGCTTAAACTTACTAAAAACTATATAAAAACTATGCCAAAAAGCGTATAAATTATCCGCTCATCACTGGTGCATTTTGTATTCCAGACAGACTTTGAGAAATCAAATTGACTTGCTGAGTCAAGATCTTATTTTGAGCCAGTATGGCATTCAGAGTATCAATCTCAAGAACTCCTTTCTTCTAATTTGTCCCATTATTCACAGGATTCCTTTCAGAAGTGTACATGAATTGGTTATTTGCTACCATTTCAATTAGTTCTTGAGCTTCTGTAGGCATCTTCTTCAAATGAAGAGATCCTCCAGCAGAGCTATCCAAAGACATCTTGGACAGTTCAGACAGACCATCATAGAAAATACCTATGATGCTCCATTCAGAAAGCATGTCAGAGGGACACTTTCTGATTAATTGTTTGTATCTTTCCCAAGCTTCATAGAGGGATTCTCCTTCCTTCTGTCTGAAGGTTTGGACTTCCACTCTAAGCTTACTCAATTTTTGAGGTGGAAAGAACTTTGCCAAGAAGGCATTGACTAGCTTTTCCCAAGAGTTCAGGCTTTCTTTAGGTTGTGAGTCCAACCATATTCTAGCTCTGTTTCTTACAGCAAAAGGGAATAGCATAAGTCTGTAGACCTCAGGGTCAACCCCATTAGTCTTGACAGTGTCACAGATTTGCAAGAATTCAGCTAAAAACTGATGAGGATCCTCCAATGGAAGTCCATGGAACTTGCAATTCTGTTGCATTAGAGAAACTAATTGAGGCTTAAGCTCAAAGTTGTTTGCTCCAATGGCAGGGATAGAGATGCTTCTCCCATAGAAGTCGGGAGTAGGTGCAGTAAAGTCACCCAGCACCTTCCTTGCATTGTTGGCATTGTTGTTGTTTTCGGCTGCCATGGGTTCTTCTTCTTTGAAGATTTCTGTTAGGTCCTCTACAGAGAGTTGTGCCTTAGCTCCTCTTAGCTTTTGCTTCAAGGTCCTTTCAGGTTCAGGGTTAGCCTCAACAAGAATGCTTTTGTCTTTGCTCCTGCTCATATGAAAGAGAAGAGAACAAGAAAATATGGAATCCTCTATGTCACAGTATAGAGATTCCTTGAGGTGTCAGAGGAAAAGAAAAATAGAAGGAAGAAGTAGAGAATTCGAACTTATCAAGAAAGATGGAGTTCGAATTGTGCATTAAGGAATAGTGTTAGTCCATAAATAGAAGGATATGAGAAGAAGGGAAGAAATTTTCGAAAATTAAGTAAAAGATTTTAAAAACATTTTGAAAAACACTAATTGATTTTCGAAAACCAAGAGTGGAAAAGAAATCAAGTAATTTTTTAAAAAGATTTTGAAATTAGAAAAAAAAAAGATATGATTGAAAACTATTTTGAAAAAGGTGTGATTAAAAAGATATGATTGAAAAGTTATGGTTTTAAAAAGATATGATTGAGAAGATATGATTTGAAAAACAATTTAAAAAGATTTGATTTTAAAAATTAATAACCTGCTTAACAAGAAAGATATGATTCAGACATTAAACCTTTCTCAACAGAAAAGGCAACATACTTAAAATGTTGAATCAAATCATTAATTGTTAGCAAGTATCTTTGAAAATGGAAAGAAATTGATTTTGAAAAAGATTTGATTGAAAATATATGATTTGAAAAAGATTTGATTTTGAAAAATTTTGAAAACTTGAAAAAAAATTTGAATTAAAAACAGAATCTTCCCTCTTGTGCCATCCTGGCATTAAACGCCCAGAATGGTATCTGGTGCACGAAATTGTGTATGCCAATATTAATGGACTATTTAACACAGCTTCGTACCACTAACCAGCAAGTGCACTGGGTCGTCCAAGTAATACCTTACGTGAGTAAGGGTCGATCCCACGGAGATTATTGGTTTGAAGCAAGCTACGTTTATTTTATTATTCTTAGTCAGGATAACAATCAAAATTATCAATGGGAGTTATTAGATTGGAAAAATAAAAGAGAATAAAATCGTTACTTGTTGTGCAGTAATGGGGAATATGTTGGAGTTTTGGAGATGCTTTGTCCTCTGAATCTCTGCAATGTAATATTCAACTCAATTGTTTGTAAAGCCCGTCTACGGAAAGCTGTATGTAGGGTGTCACCATTGTCAGTGGCTACCTCCCATCCTCTCAGTGAAAACGGTCCAGATGCTCTGTCATAGCACGGCTAATCAGCTGTTGGTTCTCGATCATGTTGGAATAGGATCCATTGATCCTTTTGCGTTTGTCATCACGCCCAGCAATCGCGAGTTTGAAGCTCGTTACAACCATTCAATCCTTGAATCCTACTCGGAATACCACAGACAAGGTTTAGACCTTCCGGATTCTCAAGAGTGGCCGCCATCAATTCTAGCTTATACCGCGGAGATTCTGATTAAGGAATCTAAAAGAAGCTCATTCAGTCTGATGTAGAACGGAGGTGTTTGTCAGGCACACGTTCATGGATTGAGGGAGGTGATGAGTGTCACGGATCATCACCTCCTTCATAATTAAGCGCGAATAAACATCTTAGATCGGAACACACACACGTTTGAGTGAAATAGAAACAATTGCATTAATTCATCGAGACGCTGCAGAGCTCCTCACCCCCAACAATGGAGTTTAGAGACTCATGCCGTCAAAATGTATAAAATTCAGATCTGAAATTGTCATGAGATACAAAATAAGTCTCTAAAAGTTGTTTAAATAGTAAACTAGTAACCTAGGTTTACAGAAAATGAGTAAACTATGATAGATGATGCAAAAATCCACTTCTAGGGCCCACTTGGTGTGTGCTGGGGCTGAGGCTTAAGCTTCTCAGGTGCCTGGGGCTGTTTTGGGCGTTCAACGCTAGGTTGTAACCTTTTGGATGGAGAATCTGGCCAGGAATTTCTCAGCCATGTCGTCGAAGCTTGAGATGGACCTAGGAGGGAGGTTGTAAAACCATCTAATTGCTGTTTTTGTTAAAGTAGTTGGAAAGGCTTTGCAACGAACTGCATCTGAGGCGTCGGTGAGATACATTCTACTTCTGAAGTTGCTGAGATGATGGCCGGGATCTATAGTGCCGTCATATAAGGTCATGTCTGGGAGTTTAAAGTCCTTTGGGTTTTTCGTCTTCATGATCTCCTTGGGGAATGGGTCTTGCTCCTTGCGGTTGCTATCTTCAGGAGTGAATCGGCTGGCTTTCGTCTTGACATCGGCTTCAAGTTTTAGGAGTTTGTTCTCCAATTCCCGGCGTCGCCTTATTTCCCTTTGTAGGTCCTTCTCGGCCTCTCGTTGGCGTAGGCTTCTTCCTCAAGTTGTTTTAACCGGTCTTGAAATGTATCCATGGCTCCCTCATTTGGGGAGTTCTTCTTGTTGTTGTTTTGGGAAGTATCTTTTGGGGTGGTGTCCGTATTTTTATGCGGCGTTCTTTCCTCTAGATCTAAGTTGTAGTCGTTGTCATGGTCGTCCGCCATGGTGATGGGATGACTTCAGGGTTCCCCGGCAACAGTGCCAATCTTCTGAGGGTTACCGGAAACTGTAGGTCGATCTCGGATGAGATCTTCTGTGCTGGTCGGAACGGTTGTATCTGGTTTGTTGGACTTGATGGTGGTGCTGATTCCTTCATCCCCGGAGGGTGGGGGGTACCTGCAAGGGACTCCGATGCTTAAGTTAGCAAGGGTATTAAGCAGGTATTGAGTAGAATCAGAGTATGAGTTATTCCTGGGTGCTCCAGTGTATTTATAATGGTGTAGGTGACCTTTGTAGATAAGATAAGTTAGCTATCTTATCTTATCTTTATCTTATCTTCAAGTGTGGTCATCTTATCTTCAGGGGAACCGCCCTTCCCTTGGTAGCCTTGGGTTACCTTAGGATTTGGGTCGTGTTCCTCTATTTTGGGCCTTTTACTGGGCTTCCCTAGTAGCTTGGCCGAGCTCTTTGAGAAGAGGTCGGGTCGTCCTGACCTGAAGAGGTCGTTTGCTTCGTCTGTAGAATATCCCAGGTCGGACAGCCCGACCCAGGGTATGAACAATTCCCACTGAAGACTTCTCCCTAGGAATGAAGGTGGTGTTGACTAGCAATCCATTGTTCACTTATACAGTAAATAGAATCCTCTCTCTGGAGCATATTGAGCTACTTAATGGGAGCACAGGAAAGAAGTTCACAGTGAGGGGGTGAAGAACTGAGCCCCTATGATCCTCCTCCTTAGAGGGGCTGACCGTCAAGCTAGTGATGGTAAAGAAGCGCTTGTCAGGAGGCAACCCGATAATTTCGTATCCTTAGCTATTTTTTTGTTGCGTTAATAATCTTATTTGTTTGGTTTTAATTGAGTTTTTACTGTTTTCCTTTTTTTTACCTATGCTTGATCATGCAGGAACAGGAGCAATTAAGAAGAATTTTTGACACCCTGTTTTCAGCTTTTCTTTTATTGAGGACAAGCAACTTTTAAGTTTGGTGTTGTCACTTCGCTTTTGGTCTTTTCTGTTTATTTTAATAGCACCAAAGGGAGATGAATGTTGTTCATGGAGGAATGAGATGGCTACCAGCATAACTGAGGTGGTTGAGTTCCTTTCATTCTATTTCTATTCCGTTCTTATTTTGTTGTCTTCTGTTTTCTGTTGCTTTGATTGCCTGCATGATCTTTAGTACTTTCATTTCTTAGATTTAATTTCATTTTGTCATTTGCTTTTAAAAAAATATTTCATGTACCACTCATTGAACTTGAATCTAAAAAGAAAAGAAGTAATGCATTGCATGAGAAATTGAGTTTATATTTAAGAGTAGTCTTATTTACTTAAATGTGGTGGTATTATTTGTGATTCTGAGTGCATGACATGAACAGTGCATATTTGAGTTTGAATCAAAGGACATTGATGTATAAGGAACAGGAATTTAGAGAATTACTATGAATTCTCTAAATTAAACAAAAGCTTAATCCTTGAACCAAAAGAAACAGTAAAAGAAAAATAAAAGCAAGGTCCAAGGCTCTGAGCATCAATGACTAAGGAGGTCAGACATGATTAAAAGCTCAAAGAGTTGTTTCCTTAGTCATATGCTTGTGGTGTTCTTGTGTCAAGTAATCCTTGAGACAAAATATCTAGAGTTGAGGCCAAATACACTTAGCAGAGTATGCCAAAGGCTTTGAGCACCACTATCTGGGAGTAACTAAAAGAAAAATCAGAACTTAAAGAGAGTTCCCTAGTCAAGTGCTTATGGTGTTTTTGTGTCAAGTGAAGCTTGAGACAAAACATTTAAAGCCACGGCTAGACTCAAGGTGCAAAGCACCAATTTATTGAGAAGTAAAGGATGTATGCTGTGTTCAAGGATTAAACTAGAGTACAAAGAGGAGAGAATTCATAATATGATCCAGATTCTAATTCCGAATGACAGTGACATTCTTCTGATTCAAAGGAGAGTGAGATGGAAAAACTGTTTAGAATTATAAAAGATAAACCCCACTTTAAGAAGAAACATGAGCATAACTGAAATTTCACCTCTCATGCAAATTCACATCTTAATCGTGTACTAATTTTGGTTGCTTGAGGACAAGAAACAATTCAAGTTTGGTGTTGTGATGCGTGAGCATCTTCCCTACCTTTTTCTAGTGAATTTGCATTTAATTTGTTGAGTTTAATCAATAATTAATTATCTTTTAGCCACTAAGGATGCTACTTTGAATCTTGTGCAATTCTTTTTATTTTAGGTAGCATTCGGATGGATTTGATGGAGTTTCGGCAGAAAAAGAGAAGAAGGCGAATGATGTTGTCAACCCTGAACTCTCTGCACTCAAACCTGAATAACTCAAGCTACAGAGATTTAATTGACGTGATTCTAGTGGCGTTGGAAAGCTAACTTTCAGAGCTTTCTAACGATATATAATAGTTTATACTTCTTTCCCGAACTCTCCAAGAAGCAAGCACGCAATCTCCTACTAATTCTGATTTAAACGTTATTTTATTTAAAAATAGGGAAAGTTATTATTTTGTTTTATGAAATATATTTTACATTAATTAGGATTAGATATAAAAGGGAAAAAAATCTCATCTCTTCTCTTCTACCTCATTCCGCACTTTACAGTTTTACGAATCCTAGTTTTTTTCTCTGAACCATGAGCAACCAAACCTCCACTGTTAAGCTAAGGAGCTCTGTCGATTGTATGGATTGATACTATTATTTTTCTATTTTAATTCATGTACTAATTTATAATTTAAGAATTGTTTTCGTTCTTTATTTTATGAATTTGGGTAGAACGGAAGTATGACCCATGTTCTAATTGAGTTCTTGTATAACTTGGAAAAGCTCTTCACTTGAACAACAAGTTGAAAACATATTCTCCTAAATTTCTAATTATCTGGACTTAACAGGATAAGTGACATATAATCCTCTTATATTTGGGTAATGAGGATTTTTGTGGCATATAAACTAAAATTGAACTTCACCTTCTAATTGGAATTAAGTGACCAAGGAATTGGCGGTTGATGAATTTTAGAAGAGACTAAAAAGGTCTAAGGAATTAAGGTTTAGTCACATATAGTTTGCCATGAATTAAATCTTTCATGGTTAAAATAGTTAGTAAGAAAAGTAAATCTGGAAAATAGATATCTCTGAAGCCTTAACTGTTTTCTCCATATATTATTCACATCAATTTACTGTTTGCTTTCTGATTTACTGAATTTACTATTTAATGCATTTAAACTCTCAACATTATTTTCTGCTTGTCTAACTAAGTAAATTAATCAACCATTGTTGCTTATTCCTTCAATCCTCGTGGGATCAACCCTCACTCACCTGAGGTATTACTTGGTACGACCCGGTACACTTATCGGTTAGTTTGTAGGTTATAAATTCCGCACCAATAGACCTTATGCATTGATGTTCTTGAAAAGAAAAAAATGAATTGAGAAAAACAAATGAAAAAGAAAAGAAAAGAAAGAAAAATGGAAAAAGAAAGAAAAAGAAAAAAAAGCAAAAAGGGGACAAAATGCCCCAAGTAAAGTCCAAATAAAAGAGTCAATGCATAAGTGTTGTGAAATGAAAAGAAAATGCATGAGTGTGTGAAAAGTGAAAGATGGGTAGTTAGGTTAGTTTTGAAATTGTATAGGTCATTGTATAGGTTAGGTGGGAAAGTCTAGGTTAATCAATGATTCGAATTTATATGATCCTACGTTGACCCTAGCCCCATTACAACCTTTGAGAAAGACCTCATGATATTTGTATGCATGCATTGAATGATTGTTGATTGTTAGATGAAGAACAAATTTTGGAAAGCATGATTAGGGGAGAATTGAGTGAATTAATCCCTAAACACTTGAGTGACTAGAGCGGATACACATCCGGTGAGGGTTCGATTGCTCAATTTCATATTTTCACCACCATCATCTATATTCATGCAAGTTTGTAATTCTTTTTGGAAATTCAATGCAATTGTGGGTTTGGTTTGGATTTGATTCCTATTGCTCTAGCCCTTGTGCTTACATATGTTTTCTAGGAAGTTGATTTGTTTTGACCAAGCATTTGCATTCATATAGATAGTTGCATTTAGATAGGTTACATATAGTTTAGTTGCATTATATAAATGTCATACGCCTTGTTTCCTTCTTAATTTAGCATGAGGACATGCTAAGGTTTAAGTGTGGGGAGGTTGATAAACCTCGTTTTTAGGGTTTATCTTGTGTTGAATTTAGAGCATTTTGTTAACCTTTTCTCACATTTAGCCAATAAAACAACATAGTTTCATGATTGTCTCATAATTTGTGCTTAATTGTGAAAACATGCTTTTAGACCCTTGATTTGATAATTTTAATCTTCCTTTGATTCCTCTTGATGCCTTGATGTGTTTGCTAGTAATTTCAGAGTGAAAAGGGCTAGGAATAGATCAAAGGAGTGAAGAGAAAGCATGCAAAGTGGAGAAATCATGAAAAGCCAAAGATTTGGGACGCACCCATAGACGCAGACATGCACTAGACGCTAACGCGTGGATCGCACAATACTCCAGGGATACGCGTACGCATCATTGCTGGCACGTGATTTTTAGGTGAAATCGTGCCCAGAAAATTCACAGAAGATGTGGGGCCCAATCTGAACCAACTTTGACGCCAAAATGCTTAAAAGGATCAAGGATTGAAGGGGAAGACATCATTGAATCATTCACTTCACCATTCCATCATTTTTAAACATTAGTTAGTTTTAGATCTAGTTTAAGAGTTAGTTTCTAGAGAGAGAATCTCTCTCTTCTCTCTAGAATTAGGATTAGGTTTATGTTAGAATTTCTTAGATCTAGTCTTTAATATTTGCTTTCATCTACTTCTACTTTTCAATTCTATGTTGCTACATCTTGTTCTTCTAGTCTCTTGTTGCAATTCTTCTGTTTTGTTCCTACACTTTGTAAGTTGATCTACTATTGTTCTTCTTATTTTCTTTTAATGCAATTTGAGGTAATTCGTGTTAATTGTGTTTCCTTTGATTGTTGTTATTAATCTTTTGCAATTAATTGTTGTTATAATTCATTCTTGTTGTCAATTTACTATGCTTTTCTTTTATTCCTTCCAAGTGTTTGATAAAATGCTTGGAAGAATGTTAGAATAGAATTTTATGTTCTTGTCTTGAGAAGGCAACTTAGGAACTCTTGAGTTGCTAATATCCGAGTGATTGATGATTGGTAGCCATTGACTCTAGCTCTCATTAATTGAATTAGTGAATAGTTAGGACCTATGGACTTGGATTGATATAGCTCATTTGACCTTCCTTTACTAGTTAGAGGATGATTCAATGGGATTGATCCTTGCAATTATCATGATGTGTTTAGTGATAAGGATAGAGATCCTTGACCACCAAACTTTGCCAAGACCATTTGTCATTTTATTTTCATTGCCATTTACCTTTCATGTTTCCTATCTCAAAACCCTAAAATATACAACTCATAACCAATAGCAAGAACACTACCCTGCAATTCCTTTGAGAAGACGACTCGAGGTTTAAATACTTCGGTTATTAGGAGTATTAGGGGTTTGTACTTGTGACAAACAAATTTTTGTGTGAAAGGATTATTGTTGATTTAGAAACTATACTTGCAACGAGATTTCATTAGTGAAATTGTAGACCACAAAAAAGTCCGATCATTAATACGCACACATCTGTGCGTACGCACAGGCCCTAGCACCTGACCTCATTAATTTAATTCGTTGGCAGCGCATTTGGGGCCTCCAAAACCCAATCCAACTCATTTATGAAGCTATTTCAACCCTAATCCAAGAGGAGGCAAGGGGGAACAATTACTTTTAGGTTTTGTTATGTTTTTGTCTTAGTTTTCTAGAGAGAGAAGCTCCCCATTCTCTTTAGAATTTAGGTTTTTTTAATTAATTTCTCTTTAAGTTCAGTCCTTAATTCTTGTTTTAGTGTAGTTTACTTTATGTTTTCATACTCTTTTGTCTTGATCTTCTTCATTTCTTTTGTTATTTCCTTTTTTTGTCACTTTTATGTTATGAACACTTTTGTTGACTTTAATTTCATTAAATGCAAATTTATGTTTCCATGTTATTATTGCTTTCTTTAGTTGTTATTATTAATTTCTTAAATTTGGTAGTTTTAGATTTTATTATTTTTGCAATTTAATATGCTTTTATTTTCATGTACACCAAGTGTTAAAAATGCATGGCTTAGTTTTTACCTAGTTTTTCTTCACTCTTGGCTTAGAATTGAGGACTTTGGTGACCCTTGAGTCATTGATGTCCATTCTTGATTGATATATTAGATAGTGAGTTGATTTGGTTTCCCCTAACTCTAAGTCTTCCATTAATAGAGTTGACTAGGACTTGTGGAGTGAAATCAATTATGCCTATTTGACTTATCTTCGATATTAGGATTGACTAAGTAGGATTAACTCTTCATAATCATCATATGTTTGTGGTCAATGGCTAGAATAGGTAACCTTAGCTCTCAATCCATGCCAAGAGGTTTCTTAGCACTTGAATTCCCTTTTTCCTTGATTAATTGCCTTTGAATTTAATTGCTTTGCTATTTAGTTATTGCATGCTTACCTAATTTCTTGCTATTTACATTACTTGCTTCTTGCCATCAAACCCCATTTCTCCATAGCCAATAATTGAACATTTCATTGCAACTCCTAGGAAAGACGACCCGAGATTTAAAACTCCCGGTTTATATTTGTTTTGAATTGTGACTATTCTTTGATTTAAACTTTGATTGATGGTCAATTATTGGGTTTGGACTATACTTGTAATGCCAATTCTATTTTGAGAAAAATTTCTAACCCACTTTAGGCCATCATCAAGTTTTTGGCGCCGTTGCTGGGGAGTTGCAATGTGTGCTTATTGTTGGCTATTGTGCATATGTGAATATTGTGAATAGCTTCTTTTTGGTTGTTTGCTTGATTTTGTTAGTTGTTAGGAGTTTGTTTTAGTTTCTCTTAGTAGCTTTTGTTTTTATTTCCTCTTTGCTCTATGAATACTCACCCTTTTGGCTTGAAGTTTGGTTGTTATAATGTTGTAGGAAATGAGAACCTCAATGATGGAATGCATCATGAATTGTTGGATTAATTGAGTGAGGAGCCATATGTCTCTAGGCAACCCTCTTGGCAAGAACCTCCTCCATATTCTTATAGCTACTATCCACCTCTTGAAGTATACCAATACCAATCAAACCCTCAACACTATGATCAACCTTACCCATAAGCCACATCACACTATTACCAAACACCTCCACATGAGCCTACCCTACACCCGCCAGACCATCAACCTTATGTACCTCATGAGCAACCTTATGAACCACACTTATAACCACCACAATTGCAAAACCAATACTCCACACCATCTTAATACTCTCATCAATACCAACCACCTTCGACATATGAGGACCCTCTCCCACATGATGAACTTTCTTTTTCCTTGCAACCTTCAATAGAAGAAGCATTCAAATTCTTCCTTCAAGAGCAAGAAGAGTACCAAAAGAGGCAAGACAACATCATGGCTACCTTAGCCAGAGCCCTATCCCATTTAGCCTTACTCCACTCTTCCAACAATTCAAGAACCTCCATGGATGAAAGTGAAGAACCAACTCCAATGGAAGCATGTGGATTGGAGGAGAGCATAGAACTACAAGGGAAAGAAGAGGAATTGGAGCATGAGTTGCAAGTGGAGAAGGTTGAATTTAAGGAATTAGAAGAAGTGGTTGAAAGACTCGAAGAGGTGGAAATCTTCCAAGAAGCACTATCACCTCCTTCATTTAAGTGGGTAAAATCCGTAACCTTGAGCTTCATTATTCCACTTAAATATGGTTTGATTGAAAATAAAAGTTAACTTAAGAATATTTGTGGATTGGGAAATAAAGGAAAATTAGGTAGTGGTTGGAAACATGATCCTAGGTTCATAGAAGTTGAATCTTTAAAATTTTTCTTGAATGGTTGGTGTAATTCTCAATTGGATGGATTGTTTGGATGCTTGAGTGAGAACTTTAAATGCTTGCCACTCGGATGGAATCATATGAGTTAACAAGAAGATCGGGTGCACAAAATTTAGGATCCCGGAATCTATTAGCGAAATAAACATTGGTGGGGATTCAAGGAAGAATTCAAGCACATGCTACCATATATAGAAAGGGCTCTCCCAATTGTCTAACTTAAAGACAATAAATGAAAGTGCTAGGTGGGAGACACCCCACCATGGTAACACCTCTCTAACCCTCTCTTTGTATATAGTTTTAATTTATTGCATTTTGTTTCTTATAGATAGCTTATGTTTAGTTTAATTTCAAGCTTAGTTAGGTTAAATTTTATTTTGGATAATGTGGTTGTGCAATGTTGGATATTTTGGGGTTGAAACCCTTTTGTTGAGCTCAAGTTTGGTGTCTTAGTGCTCTAAAATTTTTTGAAAAAAAATAGAGCATGTGCGTGCGCACAAACTTGTTCGTACACATGATGACTGCGTAACATGTTATATTTTTCTATGTTTTTTCATATAAAAAATTAGTTTATAATGGCCAATTATTGGGTATTTGTTGTGCTTAAGTTGAATATTGCTTTGATTACTTGAGTTAATGAATTTTGTAGAAAATGGTGGAAAAAGAAGCAATAAAAGCACTAATAGAGGAAGTACACTGCCAAGGTGGCAAAAGAGTTGGAAACAAACTCAAAGAGAAGCAAAGAGGATTTGCAACCCTGACCTCTTCACACTCAAATAAGAATAACTCGAGCTACAAAGCTCCAAATGAGGTGATCTCAAAGCCATTGGAAAGTAGACTTCTAGAGCTTTCCAACCATATTTAACACTCTATAATGGACACTGGATTTGAGGATACAAATTTCTATTCATTTAGCTTCATAATTTCAGCATAAAACAAATCCCTGCACTTTGCCAGACTGACCTCTTCACCTTCAAATGATCATAACTTGGGCTAGAGAAGTCCAAATGACATGCTTCCAGAGGCGTTAGAAACTGAAATCTAGGCTTTCCAATGAGATATAAAATTCTATAGTGGGCATTCATCTTGAGGACGAAGCAGACCAATATTTCAACGTGCAAGGTTTCCTAAACCTTCACAAGCCCAAAATGCCACTTCAATGACACTCCACAATGGGCCACTTCCAAATACTCCAATCTCTTCATTTATTCTTCAATGTTTCAAGCTTCTATGAAGGGAATTAAAAGTTCACAAGCCCAAGTCAAGCCATAATTAACAATCAGTCAAGGCCACAAGAATCTTCTAGAAGTAATTAGGAAATTTGCATTTGATTTTAGTTTCATTTGAATTTGTAATTTAGGTAGCTTATAAATAGGACCTTAGCTTCATCATTTTAAACACACCATGGAGGGGTGGAGGTGACTCCACTCCCCTCTCACTCTCATTCTCTTCTCTTCTTCCATTTCTTTCATATACATATTTGTAAATATTTAGTTATGAGTTTCTAATTTCCAACATTGGGAAAGAGAGCTCTATTGCTATTTGATGGATTAATTTGTTTTTATTCTCTTCTTCTCTTCATCTCTCTTTGATTTACTTGAAGGATTTTCGTTCTTCATGCTTAGCATTTAATTATCTTGGAAAGAGATTGAATTCAATTGGGTTTTATGGGAACCTTGGAAGAGAAAACATAAGACCATGCTTGAAAATTCTTCTCACACTTGAGTAGATTTGGGTATGGATAGGATATTGTGACATTTCATCTATCCATTATTTTGGTCTAGGAAAGTGTGTGGTATAATTAAGGACCAGTCTTCATCTCTTCTCATGAGCAATTAGACCAAGGAATTGGCTATTGATCATGATTTCAGAGATTGAATTACCAAGGAATTGGAATTCAATCAATCATGATTGCCAAGAGGTCAATGAGTTGAATGATTGAAGAGGAGATGATCCTAAGAATGTAATATCTCTTGATCCCAATGTTAATTTCATTCTTAATTATTGTTATTTACTTTTTGTCTTTAATTCTTGTCATTTACTTCTGCACATTTATGGCTTTATTTACTTTGCACATTTGTGGCTTCCAAGTGTTTGTAGAAATGCTTCACTTGGTTTTACTTTCTAGTCATTTACTTTCTTGCACTTTACTTTCTTGTACTTTCCATTCCTTGCAATTTACATTCTTGTACTTCAATTTTCAGCACTTTAAGTTCTTGTCATTTACTTTCCTTGCACTTTATTGCTTTCCTTTACTTTCATGTCATTTACATTTTCTTGTTGCTCATTATCACAATTATGAATCGTCTAACTAGAATAATTAATCAACTATTGCTTGCTTAATCCTTTAATCCTCATGGGATCGACCTCACTCTTGTGAGTTTTATTATTTGATACGACCCGGTAGACTTGCCGATAGTTATTCCGGAGAATTAATTTTTCTGTATCAAGTTTTTGGCGCCGTTGCCGGGGATTATTGTGATTAACAAACAAACGGTTGATTAATTATCTAGATTAGGCATTTTTCGTTTTTGCCATTTACTTGCTTTTATTTATTTATCTTTTCTCTTGCAAGTTAAATATTTGTGTCATTGCCTCACTAAGAATTCTTTAGTTGTGACACAAGGAATATCAATTTTTCTTGGTGGTTGTGTTTGATTCAACATTTTTCGATTAAAATGGAGTTTACCTCACATGTTGATCAATCATATTACATAGGATATTGCCCACCACCTCAAAATAATTCATGTCATTATCCTCATGGTGGATGGAAATATCAACAAGAAGTGATGGATCATGAGCAATCAACCTAAATAGGATATGCCCCAAGGTCACACAATGATCAAGCAAGTTACATGGGGTATTTTCCACCACCAAAAAATGATTCAAGTTACTATACTAATTGTAGTTGCGGATATCAAGATCAAGAAATGATGGGGTTTGAGCAATCAAACCAAATGGGATACTTTCCAAGAACACAAAATGATTTATACTCCTATGAATGGGACAAGTATCTAAGTTGTGATTGGGAGGATCAAAACCAAAGAGCATTCTATAGTCCATACTCCACTTATCAAGAGCCATCATCACTTGAGCGTACCTTCAATTCATTTATGCAAAATTGTCTAACCTCACCTCCCAGCTTTTCATATGAAAATTCTTCATCACTTCACTATCCCTCAACCCAAAATCCCTTCCAAAACTCAACTCACACAAACTTCCCTAAACCAAAGACTCTCAAAGCTTGAGTCCATGCTTGAAATATATGAAGAGGAGACGAAGAAAACTTGGGAAGAACAAGGAACCTCTTTCAAAAACATGGAAGTACTTTTAGACCAAATATTGAGTGCAAAGGAGAAAGTGGAAGAGCAAGATGAAGAAGCTCCTATACCAATTGAAATCCTAATAAAGAAGGAGGTTGTAAGGGAGAAAAATAACCAAGGGAGTCTACACTCCAAGGAAGTAGAGAGTTGTATGGAGGATGATTTAATTGAACCATCAACCCAAGAGGTTCTTGATGAAGAGGACACTCCAACCATCACACAACACCTAAGTCTTGAAATTAAGGAAGTAAAAGCAATCAAGGGAAATACTCAAAGAAGGATTGTGACCAAGAAACAAAAGAGAACATTCATGAAAAAGAGAAGGTCAACAAAAAGCAATCCAACCCCCCCAACAAGCAAGAGAAATCAAGCTAATAACAAAACAAGGCTTGTTAGGAGGCAATCAAATCAAGGGCATCAATTTTCTCTTCTTCTCCCTTGAAGTTATTTCTTTTAACCAATTGGAAGAAGAGGAAGAAAATTAAGAACCACATGTCAAGCTAATGACATTAAAAGAGCGCTTGTTGGGAGGCAACCCAACCGTTGGTGACATTTTCTTTCTTTGCTTAGTTTACTTTCAATAATTTGGTATATGATTGCATTCTAAGTTTGGTGTTGCATGCAACAATTTGATCTTCAATCTTTAGTGGGTACTTGCATCATTCTAAAATGAAAGTGTCACACTAAGTTTGGTGTTGCCACTAACCTTTCATGCACAGTACCATGCACAACTCACTTATGAATGCAATCACATTGTCTCTTTTCTTTTTACCTTGATTGTTATCTTTAATTTTGCTTGCTTAAACACATGCATCACTCACATCTCTTCTTGAAGACATTTATGATTAATCTTATATTCCATCACCACTATTTTACTTGTTGCTTGAGGACAAGCAATTATTCTAATTTTGGTGTTGGGGAAGGAAGGAATAGGAGAAAAATGACAACAACAATGAAGATATACAAGGTGGTTAAGTCCCTTTTTCTCTTATTTATTTCCTATACTATCAATTGCATGATTGTCTTCCATTTCTTTTATATGCATGTGTGTCCTTCTCTTATAAATAAGCATAGTTTGATATTTGAATTGTAACATGTTGCTATGACATTATAACTACCATCTTGAATTATGTGAGTCAAAGTAATTAAGTATCATGATCATAAACAAACAAGGTAATTAAAGAAGAACCTAGCATGGGCATGTAAGTATTGGAAGGCTAGTATGACTATTGTTGCTCAATTGCATTTCAAATTTGTTTAATTGAAGTTTTAATCTAGGACATTTTATGAATTTTTTTGAAATATTGAAAACCTTGAATACGCAAATTAATTGAAAGATTGAGAAAGAAAAAAGGAAAAATGAGAAAGTTGAAGGCTCTGAGTACCAATGACAATTCATTTTTCAAGTACTAGTCATGTTTATGTATCAAGAAAAAAGCTTGAAAATAAAACATTTAGAGTCAAGGCTAGGCTCAAGTGCAAAACACCCCCTCAAAGCTCAAGGCTCTAATCACCAATGATTAGAAGGAAAGTAAAAAAAAGAAACAAATGAGCTAAAAGAGTCCTCTAATTAAATGCTTGTGGTGCTTATGTATCAAGTGGTAATACTTGAAAACAAAGCACTTAGACTCAAAGCTTTCAACAAATGGTGCAAAGCACCTAAGAAGCTAAGCTAAGAAAAGAATGAAAAGCTTGTTTCAAGGAAGGAACATAAAGAAAAAGAAGTCATAAAATCAGCTAGAAGAAACATCAATCATTTGAATTTCTTTTGTCATTGAAGCATGCATAAGAAACTAGCCAACCATGAACATAAAAATTGCTACTCTTCTCACCTTGGTTTGTCAATATTTATTGCATGATTCTTTGATTGCTTGAGGACAAGCAAAGTTTATGTTTTGTGTTGTGATGACTGCGCATCATGTTATGTTTTTCTATGCTTTTTCATATCAAAAATTAGTTTACAATGCCCAATTATTGAGTATTTGTTGTTCTTAAGCTGAATAGAGGAAGCAATAAAAGCACTAATAGAGGAAGCACACTCCCAAAGATGATTTGCAACCCTGACCTCTTCATATTCAAATAAGAATAACTCGAGCTACAAAACTCCAAATGAGGTGATCCTAGTGCCATTGAAAAGTAGACTTCCAAAGGTTTCCAACCATATATAACACCTTATAGTGGACACTGGATTTGAGGGTACAAATTTCTATTTCTTTAGCTTCACAATTTCAGCGTAAAACAAATCCCTGTACTTCGCCAGACTGACCTCTTCACTTTCAAATAATCATAACTTGGGCTAGAGAAGTCCAAATGACATGCTTCTAGTGGCGTTAGAAAGCTGAGATCTAGGGCTTTTCAATGATATATAAAAAATTATAGTGGCCATTCATCTTGAGGATGCAACAAACTAATATTTCAACATGCAAGGTTTCCCAAACTTTCACAAGCCCAAAATACCACTTCAATGACACTCCACAATTGGCCACTTCCCAATACTCCAATCCCTTCATTTATTCTTCAATGTTTCAAAATTCTTTGAAGGGAATCAAAAGTTCACAAGCCCAATTCAAGCCACAATTAACAATCAGTCAAGGCCACAAGAATCATCTAGAAGTAATTAGGAAATTTGCGTTTGATTTTAATTTCATTTGAATTTGTAATTTAGGTAGCTTATAAATAGGACCTTAGCTTCATCATTTTACACACACCATGGAGGGGTGGAGGTGACTACACTCCCCTCTCACTCTCATTCTCTTCTCTTCTTCCATTTCTTTCATATACACATTTGTAAATATTTAGTTATGAGTTTCTAATTTCCAACATTTGGAAAGATAGCTCTATTGCTATTTGATGGATTAATTTGTTTTTATTCTTCTTCTTCTCTTCATCTCTCTTTGATTTACTTGAAAGATTTTCATTCTTCATGCTTAGCATTCAATTATATTGGAAGAGAGATTGACTGCAATTGGGTTTTATGGGAACCTTGGAAGAGGAAACATAAAACTATGCTTGAAAATCCTTCTCACACTTTAGTAGATTTGGGTATGGATGGGATATTGTGACATTTAATCTATCCATATTTGGGTCTAGGAAAGTGTGTGGTATAATTAGGGTCCATTCTTCATCTCTTCCCATGAGCAATAAGACCAAGGAATTGGCTATTGATCAAGATTTGAGAGATTGAATTACCAAGGAATTGGGATTCAATCAATCATGATTGCCATTAGGTCAATAAGTTGCATGATTGAAGAGGAGACGAAAACTATTGATCCTAAGAATGTAATATCTCTTGATCCCAATGTTAATTTCATTCTTAGTTCTTGTTATTTACTTTTTATCTTTAATTCCTATCATTAACTTATGCACATTTATGGCCTTATTTACTTTTGCACATTTGTGCCTTCCAAGTGTTTGTAGAAAAGCTTGACTTGGTTTTACTTTCTAGTCATTTACTTTCTTACACTTTACTTTCTTGTAGTTTTGATGCAAGTGCATATTTACTATATTAGCTAGTTAGTTTAGTTGGTTTTAGCTTAATTTCACTCATTTTCTCTAAATAAACAAGCTATTTTATGAGTTTTGTCTTCATGCATGAAAATACCAAGGAACATGTTGATTCTAGCCAAATTCATGCAAATGATTTAAAGAATACATACATGAATGAGTATGAATGAATCTCATAAAATTTATTGCATGAATTGGTAAGACTTTGAAGCTATTTCCTTTGTTGATGATAGGTGATGAAACAAGAAAGCATGGAAGCAAGAATGATGCAAGTCGGGCAAGAAGAAGAGAAGTTGGCGTTGCCAACTTGGAGAAAGGCTGCGTTGTTGGAGGCAATGCCAGGCAGCCTTGGAAGAGAAGTTGGCGTTGCCAACTTGGAGAAAGGATGCGTTGTTGAAGGCAACGCCAGGCAGCCCTGGAGAAGCAAATGTTGGCGTTGCTAACTTGAAGAAAATGGTGCGTGTTTGAAGACAACGCCCAGGCAAGCAAGGAGCTTGGCCCAAGAGGAGCTCGAGGGCGTTGCCAACGCCAAGAACCATAGGCGTTATTCAAGGCAACGCCAAGCAACAAGAATGAAGCCTTGAAGAGGAGCTCGAGGGCGTTGCCAACGCCAAGAACCATAGGCGTTATTCAAGGCAACGCCAAGCAACTTTGGCACCATAGGAAACAACCTCAAGCACGTTGCCAACGCCACTATCATTGGCGTGTTCCTTGGCAACGCCAGAAATGGTTGCTTGGCTAGGCACCAAGTCTTGGGTGCCAACCAAGTTGCCAACGCCAGGAAGCCTTGCCAACCACGTTGCCAACGCCAGGAAGCCTTGCCAACCAAGTTGCCAACGCCAGGAAGCCTTGCCAATCAAGTTGCCAACGCCAAGTTATGTAGGCGTGTTCAATGGCAACGTGGGAAGCAATGTTTAGAGCCTTGAAGAAGAATCGAGCACATTGCCAACTCAAGAAAACATTGGCGTGTTTGGCAACAACGCCAGGAAGCTTTGGATGGTGAAGAATGGAGGTAGCACGTTGCCAACTTGGAATATAGGGGCGTTATCCACAACAACTCCAACAAGGCAGCCTGACCTTACCTTCTTCAATGGAAGATATCCTGAGCTACAGAGATCCAAATTGAATGCTTCCAGTTGCGTTGGAAAGCTAACATTCAGAGCTTTCCAACCATATATAATAGTCTATGGTGGAGCACAAAATTGAAGCCAAACCAGAGTCATCTTTAGACCCTAAAAACAAGAACATGAAGTTGAAATTCAAGAAGGCTAGAGATGAGCCCTGGAGGGGGGCACGAGCACGTTGCCAACGTGCTAGCAAGGGTGCGTTTTTGACAACAACGCCAGCCTCATTTCCCTGCTGTGGGAGGCTAGGCACGGGCACGTTGCCAACTTGCTAGAATGGGTGCGTTTTTGGCAACAACTTGGCAGCTTGACCTTACCTTCTTTGAGGAAGCATAACTTGAGCTAGGAAAGTCCAATTGAGGTGATTCCAATGGCATTAGAAAATAGACATAAAGAGCTTTCCAATGATGTATAATAGTCCATATTGAAGCAGAAGGTTGACACTCAAATTCTGGGCTACATTTAGCATGAAAGTAGAGCCAAGAAGAGGAAAAGCAAGTTGTTAGCAACAACTTGGGCTAGCAACGCCCATGTCTGAAAGTTCACTCCCAGGAAATTGTGATGCACGTTGCCAACGTGCATTAAGGCCAGCGTTATTGACAAAAACGCCAAACCATTGGGCCAGAAGCATGATGAATGAACTCTTCCTTTCCAAGTCTAGCAACACTTCTTCCAATTGAGCCAAGAATTCAACAAAGAGGAAGCCCATATTTCCAACCCAATTCAAGATCTTTGAAAGAGTTTTGGGACTAGTATAAATAGAGATTGAGTTTGTACTTTGAGGGGACTTTTTTGACACTTAGCATTATACACTTTTAGTACTTTATTTGGAACGAAATAGCACTTCCGGGAGGATACCCGGAGAGCTATCTTTGGCTTTCTTTTGGAACTTTTCTTCTTGAGTCTTAAGTTTTAAGCATTTCATCATTCTTCTTCTTCTTTCTTTACACTTAGTTTAGTTTTTGTTGATGGCAATTATGGTTAAAATTGGAGCTATGATTCACTAAACCCCATTCATTAGGGGGAAGAGCTCTGCTTGTTGAATGCATTGATGAACTCCTCTTTTCCTCCTCAATTCTAGTGGTTAATCCAAAGAGGAAACTCTTGTTCTTCAAAGATTCAACCACCATCGAGAGAGGGGTTAATCTATGTGAATTGTGTGGTGAATTTGAGGAATGAGCCACATAATTCAGTTTAGAGTTCATCCTTTCATGACTCCTTTGATCAATACACCTTGGTTAGTATGTGAGATGTAACTTTCCTTGGTTGAGATTATGGGAGTTGTGTGGCTGGAATAGAATTGAGCTTCATCTCTTCTCATGAACACTTAGATCACGAGAGTGGCAATTGGTCATGTTGAGAGAAATTGAATCACCAAGAGATTGGGATCCAATTACCCACTTGCCATGGATCTACACCCATGATTGAGAAGGATTTGACTAACATCAATTCATGAAAACTTGCATCTCTGATCCCTAATGATCCTCTCTATCATTACTTCTTATTCCTTTTGCTTCTAGTTGTTTGATTAACCATAACCCAATTCCCTTTTACATTCTGTCAATTTATTATTCTTGTCATCTACATTTTGTTCCTTTAATTCTTGCTATTTACTCTTATGTTCTTTAAATTTCTGCAACCTTTAATTCCTTGCCATTTATCTTTGATGTCATTTAAGTTTCTTGCATTTTAAGTTTCAGTTATTTACTTTCATTTTATTTCTATATTCCCGTTCTTAAACTCCTTGCCATTTAAATTCCTGCAATTATGTTCAAAAGTCACATTACTCATAAAATCAAAACTATGTTCGCTTGACTAAATTTACCATTTAACTAAAGTTGCTTAATCTACCAATCCTCGTGGGATCGACCTCACTCTTAGTGAGTCTTATTACTTGATGCGACCCGGTATACTTGCCGGTTGTACGTGAAATCAAATTTTTACGTATCAAGTTTTTGGCGCCGTTGCCGGGGATTGATTAGATTGACAATGATTAAGTGAAAGGTGGTTTAGATTGAGCATTTTTTTTAGTGTTTTTGTTAAGCCTACTAACTGTTTGATACTTTGTTTCACTAACCCCAATTCCACTCTAGTTTTAGAGTGTCTCACTTGTGATTTTGGTTTTGTTTGTGTATGTCAGGAACTAATAGACGTAATATTGAGGACGAGAGAACTCTCCGAAGGATAAGGAGAGCAGAAAGAGGAAAGGGAATAGTTGGTGAAGAGGAGTCAGAGGGAGAAGATCAAGTCATGGAGGATGAGATGCAAAATCCTCCTAGAGGGGTCAACAACAATGATGGACCACCTAGAAGGGTGTTATCTTCATATACTATCCCTGATCCAAGACATTGTGGGAGCAGTATTGCTACACCAAATGTTCATGCCCATAACTTTGAGTTGAAACCTCAGCTCATCACTTTGGTACAGAACAATTGCTCTTATGGAGGGGGACCTCTTGAAGACCCAAATCAACATCTGTCTGTTTTTCTGAGGATATGCAATACAGTGAAGACAAATGGAGTGCATCCAGATGTCTACAAGTTGTTACTATTTCCATTCTCTTTGAGGGACAAGGCCACTCAATGGCTAGAGTCATTCTCCAAGGAAAGCCTCAACAATTGGAACGATGTGATGGGCAGATTTCTAGCAAAATTTTACCCACCTCAAAGAATCATCAAGTTGAAGACAGAGGTTCAAACTTTCAGGCAAATGGAAGGGGAGTCATTGTATGAAGCCTGGGAAAGATATAAGGCACTAATGAGAAGATGTCCCCCCGACATGTTTAGTGATTGGGTTAAGCTCCAAAACTTCTATGAAGGCTTAAGCTTAGAAGCAAGGAAGGGACTAGACTACTCATCAGGAGGATCACTCAACATGATGAAAACTGCAGAGGAGGCTCAAGACCTCATTGAGATTGTGGCAAACAATCAATATTATTACTCATCAGAGAGGCAACACAATCCGACCCCAAAGAAAGGTGTAATGGAGCTTGAAGGTGTTGATGCTATCTTGGCACAAAACAAGTTAATGCACCAACAAATCCAACAACAAATGGAGATGATAACAAAGAGAATGGATGGTTTCCAGCTAGCATCAGTGAACACAACAAATCAACCATTACTTGAATGGAGCCAAGGTGAAGGGATCACTGTTGAACAACCACAAGAGCAAGTTCAATACATGCAGAATACCTCAAATTCTCAGGATGAATTTCATGGTGATACATACAACCCATCTTGGAGAAATCATCCCAATCTAAAGTGGGGTGAAAACCATTGGCAAAAGAATAATAACCACAATCACACCCGCAACACAAATAACCAAAATCACCATGCCAACAACACTAACCAATATAGAAAAACACAAAACACATATCAACCACCTCATAATAATTCACAAACTCACCAAAATAACTTCTCTGCACCATCATCCAACTCACAAAATTACCACACTAATCCACCCAACAACTTCCAACAACAATCAACCCCCATCATACCCCCAATTGACCATCATGAAACTAGAATCTCAAGTCTTGAAGCAACCTTGCAAGCACTTGCTCAAACCACTCAAGCCTTAGCTAAGGGACACAAGGAACATGAGGTCATCATGAAGAATATTGAGAGACAAGTGGGACAATTAGCCAAACAAGCCGAGCGACCAACCAATGTTCTCCCAAGTGACACAATACCCAACCCAAGAGAAGAATGTAAGGCTCTGCAGTTAAGGAGTGGCAAGGTAGTTGGTGAAAGTTCGAATAAAGAAGCAACAAAACCCAAAGAGGAGATACAAGTGGAAAGGCAGGATGAGGAAAAGGATTCAACATCTAACAAAGGCAAAGAGGTTATCAAGCCACAAGGCAAACCTCCCACTCAAGGAAGCAACCATGCTAGCAAGGAGAGTGTGAATCCACAACAAGAAAACAAGAATGAAGGAGTAAAAGCCTATGTACCCAAGCTTCCATACCCAACTAGGGTACATAAAGGAGCAAAGGACCAACAATTCCCAAGGTTCTTAGAAATCTTCAAGAAACTTGAAATCAACATCCCATTGGCAGAAGCTCTGGAACAGATGCCACTATATGCAAAGTTTCTTAAGGAATTGATCACCAAGAAGAGAAGTTGGCAAGAAAAAGAAACGGTGGTTCTCAATCAAGAGTGTAGTGCCATCATTCAAAAAGGGCTACCTCCAAAACTCAAAGATCCTGGCAGCTTCCTCATACCCTGCACGATTGGGAGCATGGCCGTTGACAAATCACTTTGTGACTTGGGAGCAAGCATTAATCTAATGCCCCTTACTATGATGAAGAAAATGATGATTGAAGAGCTTAAACCCACAAGGATGTCACTCCAACTTGCTGACAGATCCATCAAAATACCAAATGGAGTAGTTGAGAACCTCTTGGTGAAGGTGGGAAACTTCATATTCCCAGCTGATTTTGTGGTCCTAGACATGGATGAAGAGGGAAACAATTCAGTCATTCTTGGTAGACCCTTTTTGGCTACAGCTAGAACAATAATTGATGTGGAAAAAGGAGAGATGATTTTCAGAGTGCATGATGAGCAAATGACCATAAATGTCTTCAAAGCAATGCAACACCCTGTTGAGAATGAAACTTGCATGAAGATTGATGTAGTAGACTCTTTGGTTGAAGAAGTGCTTGACACAAACCATCAAATGAAACAAGAGGAAGTCCATGACATCAAGGGACAAGAAGGGAACAAATTGGAAGCATCAAAGGAACCAAGTGAAGCTACTAAAGAAGAGGCACCACAACAAGAGTTGAAACCACTACCCCCTCATCTTAAATATGCATTCCTTGGTGAGAAGGACAGCTTCCCAGTGATCATCAATTCCACATTGAATGCAGAGGAAGAAGAAAAGCTCCTTGTGGTTTTGAAAGCTCACAAAGAGGCGTTGGGATGGACCATTGATGACTTGAAAGGCATAAGCCCTGCTGTATGCATGCACAAGATACTTTTAGAGGAGAATTCCAAACCAGTGGTACAACCCCAAAGAAGATTGAATCCCACAATGAAGGAGGTTGTTCAAAAGGAAGTCCTGAAGTTGTGTAAAGCTGGGATCATCTACCCTATATCTGACAGCCCATGGGTTAGTCCAGTGCAAGTAGTACCTAAGAAAGGGGGGATGACTGTCATTGTTAATGAGAAGAATGAGCTTATTCCAGCACGAACAGTGACAGGGTGGAGGATGTGCATAGACTATAGGAGGCTGAATGATGCCACACGAAAAGATCACTTTCCTCTACCTTTCATTGACCAGATGCTTGAAAGGTTGGCTGGCCATGCCTATTACTGTTTTCTTGATGGATATTCTGGGTATAATCAGATAATGGTTGACCCCATGGATCAAGAGAAGACTTCCTTTACTTGTCCCTTTGGAGTCTTTGCATACAGGAGAATGCCATTTGGACTGTGTAATGCTCCAGCTACCTTTCAAAGATGCATGCTATCAATCTTCTCAGACATGGTAGAAAAATTTATTGAAGTATTCATGGATGATTTTTCTGTTTTTGGTGATTCTTTCAATACTTGCTTGCACCATCTTACCCTGGTCTTGAAAAGGTGCCAAGAAACAAATTTAGTTTTGAATTGGGAAAAATGCCATTTCATGGTACCCGAAGGCATTGTTCTTGGTCACAAAATCTCAAAAAAGGGTATAGAGGTTGACAAGGCAAAAGTAGAAATTATAGAAAAACTTTCTTTGCCAACTAGTGTGAAAGCCGTTAGAAGTTTCTTGGGGCATGCTGGATTCTATAGGAGATTCATCAAAGATTTTTCCAAAATAGCAAAGCCACTAAGCAATTTGCTGGTGGTAGACAATCCTTTTATCTTTGATGATGAATGCAAACATGCTTTTGAAACTCTAAAGGCCAAGCTCACCACAGCACCAATCATCACACCCCAAGGTTGGGGACTACCTTTTGAACTCATGTGTGATGCAAGTAACCTTGCAATCGGTGCTGTGTTGGTGCAAAGGAAGGAAAAGAAGCTTCATGTTATCTACTATGCAAGTAAGGTATTGAATGAAGCTCAAAGAAACTACACCACAACAGAGAAAGAGCTACTAGCTGTGGTATATGCTTTTGATAAGTTTAGGCAATATTTGATTGGATCTAAAGTCCTAGTGTATACTGACCATGCTGCTCTTAAGTATCTTATGTCAAAACAGGATGCCAAACCAAGGCTAATCAGATGGGTGCTACTCCTACAAGAGTTTGACATTGAGATAAAAGATAGAAAGGGCAATGAAAATCAAGTTGCTGATCACTTATCAAGGGTACCACAAGATGCATGCTAAGACAACCTTCCATCAATAAATGAAGAATTTCCAGATGAGCACCTCTTGCAAATTCAACATGTCCCTTGGTTTGCAGACATGGCCAAGTACAAGGCCGGAAGAATCATTCCACAAGAGTACACAAAACAACAAGTCAAGAAGCTGCTGCATGAGGCTAAGTTCTTCTTCTGGGATGAACCATTCTTGTTCAAAAGATGCCCAGATGGAATGATAAGAAGATGTGTGTCAGAAGGTGAGATGAAGGACATACTATGGCATTGTCACAACTCTAGTTATGGTGGTCATTTTGGAGCTGAAAGAACAGCTGCAAAGGTCCTTCAAAGTGGTTTCTACTGGCCTTCAATCTTCAAGGATGCTAGGGAGTTTGTGAGCCAATGCAATGAATGTCAAAGAACAGGGGGTTTGTCAAAGAAAAATGAGATGCCTCAGAAGTTCATTTTAGAAGTGGAACTCTTTGATCTGTGGGGAATAGATTTCATGGGACCTTTTCCTCCATCTTACACATTCAAATACATCTTGGTAGCAGTAGAGTATGTCTCCAAATGGGTAGAAGCAATAGGCACCACCACATGTGATACCAACGTGGTCTTGCAATTCCTCAAGAAAAACATCTTCACTAGATTTGGAGTGCCCAAAGGACTTATAAGTGATGGGGGAAGCCACTTTTGCAACAAGCAACTAAATTCTTTACTCCACAAATATGGTGTTACTCACAAAGTGGCCACACCATATCACCCACAAACCAATGGGCAAGCTGAACTTGCCAACAGAGAGCTAAAAAGGATCTTGGAGAAAACTGTGGGAATAACAAGAAAGGATTGGGTTAGGAAGCTGGATGATGCACTTTGGGCATATAGGACAGCCTTCAAGACACCCATAGGAAAATCTCCATTTCAGCTGGTGTATGGAAAGGCATGCCACCTCCCTGTGGAGCTTGAACATAAGGCCTTTTGGGCCACCAAACTTCTGAATTTAGATGCTCAAGCAGCAGGAGAGAAAAGGTTGCTACAACTCAATGAACTTGAGGAGTTCAGATTGGAGGCATATGAAAATGCCAAAATATACAAAGAGAGAGCAAAGAGATGGCATGATAAGAGGATCTCTCAAAGAACATTCGAACCAGGCCAAAGGGTGTTGTTATTCAATTCAAGATTGAAGATCTTTCCTGGGAATTACTTGATGAAGCCTCAAAACAAACCTTCACAGCTAATGGACATAGGGTGAAGCACTATTTTGGTGGCCCCTGGAGCAAGGAAGAGAGTGTGCAACTCTTAACATGAGCAAAGAAGCTGCAGTGTCAAGCTAAGGACAATAAACAAGCGCTTCATGGGAGGCAACCCATGCACAGGGAGTCTTTTATTTTCATACTTTAGTAACCAATAATGATTAAGTAGACGAGTACATGGTGTATGCAAAGCACTAAGTTTGGTGTGGCCACTCTTGAAGTAATGGCAAAAGTGTGTTCTACAACACCTAGCCACAAACTAAGTTTGGTGTCCATACATACACGAAAATGCTAGACCATGAAAGTACAGTCATCATTTTAGTTATATAAAAAAAAAACGTGAAATAGCATATAATGTAGGTAAAATACTAAGTTTGATGTGGCCATCTTTGGAATTAATTCCATAGAACACTTAGTCACAAACTAAGTTTGGTGTCTTTACTTACATTACTAATGCTAGAAAAAAATAGATTAGGGAATCAATTCATAAATTTTAATTTTAGTTTAGTCAATTTTGCATAGGAATATCATCATAAGTTGTTAGCTAGTAATGTCACCTTAAGAATCTCAAGCTTTTGGAATTTTGTTGCAGGAAAGAAAGAAAGAAGTGATGGGGAATCTAGGAGGGAGAGGTCACGGATACACAAGGAAGAGAAAGTCACATGAGTCTTGAACTTTGTGCATGGGAAAAACAACTCAACATGCATTGGGCACAAGGAAGCATGCTCCTCATGCTATGACCGAACCCTTAGAGCCATGCATAGCACCACGGAACTCACTAGAATCATGCATCCCCACCAAAGTTCACTTTAAATACTTCAACCATATTCATCAAACCTCACTCTTCATCACTCATTCTTCTACCCCCCATAACCCCATCTCATCACCCGAAGTTACATATTTCCATATTCTCACCTCCAACTCATTCCATGTTTCCCATATTCTTACTGTTCCGAGGGTTACCTGAAACGTGCAGCTCGGTCTTCCGGCAAGGCCCGAGGTGGTGGGTCTGAGACCCGAGCTGGTTGTGCTGAACGGCGGGGGGTTGTACCTGCAATGACACTCCGATGCTTAAGTTAGCATGGGTCCAAGCAGATATCAAGTAGAATTAGAGTATGAGTTATACCTGGGTGCTCCAGTGTATTTATAGTAGTTGGCTGCGATCATCCCTGGATAAGATATTCTTATCTTATCTTATCTTTTGGGAGATTCATCTCTATCTTTGCGGAACCGCCTTTCCCAGGCCCTTTCGGCCTTTAGGTTTTGGGCTTAGTTCCTTCTGATGGGCCTTTCTTTGGCCTGTTTGTCCGAGGTCCGACCTCGAACGTGGGCCTTGGGTCGAGGTCGGGCCTTCTATCAGCTTTACCGAGTTTGGAGAGCTCGGTCAGGGTATGAACAGTGCCCCTGCCCGAGTTCGTCTTTTTTCGGAAGGTCGAGCTCGGGCATAGTAGTTTTTCAAAATTTGAAAACGGTCGTTTCAGCATTTATTGCTTGTTACCGTTTCTTCCTCGATTTCCGTGCGGCGCTCTGTGGAGGCTTTATTTATTTGCCCCTTTCTTCATTTTTCTTTGTTTATTCATCACTTCTTTTCGAGCATCTTCTCTTCTTTCTCTCTGTTCTTCGTCTTCCATTTTTTGTGCATTTTTTCAGAGTTCTTTTCTGCGCCGCCGTTTTTCCTTTCGTCGGAGCTCGTCGCTTTCTTCTTTTCCAGGTTTGCTTTTTTCGCTTTTATTCTTCGTACGCTTCTTTTTTCTGATATCTTCTATGCCCGGGTTGCCCCGAAAAGAGGCGCCGCTATTGCTTTGTATGTGTGTGTGGGGGGACTCTTTTCTCCGATCCATTTTTGTTATTCGAGTTGCTGCCTTCTTGTTTGTAAAAGAACTTTGCTTTCTTTTGTTTTTGTTGAATTTGGTTTTTCTGCCTTTGTGTGATTTTTGTCTTGCTGTTGTATTCTTTCTTTGTAGGCAAGATTTTTTTATGTCTCGAAAGGTGTTTCAAGCAATGTCGACCAAGATTCCGAGTGGTCTAGGTTGGGTAGATCCTGCTCCTTTAAGGGTCCCGTCTGTTGTAGATTCTGAGTATCTGATTAGGTTCCGTAGGGAGTGTAGTATTTGTGAGAACAGGGAGTCTGAGCGGGATTACGAGTTAGCAGCCCCGGAGTCCGAGGAGAGGGTATGTTTTCCGCCGTTAGAGAGTTCCGAGAAACTTTTCTTCTATGCTTATGATTGTTTCTTCTCCAAGCTAGGTGTCCGTCTTCCTTTCACCGACCTGGAATCCGAGGTCCTTTGGTCTTGTAACCTTGCCCCTACACAACTCCATCCGAACTCTTGGGCGTTTTTAAAGCTTTTCCAACTTTGTGTCAGATTTTAGGCGTCTCCCCTTCTGTTTCTCTTTTTTCTTATCTGTTTGTACTGACGAAGCCGGGTCGGGTGCTGGGAAGGTGTCCTGGGTTTCGTTTAGGGCTAACCAGGGTAGGAAATTTTGCACTTTGTATGATGAGTCATTTCACGATTTCAAAAACTATTACTTCAAAGTCCGGGCTGTTGGAGATGTCCGACCTTTTTCTTAGATGAGAGTGGGGAGCCTTCGTTTCCTCTTTGTTGGCAAGAGAGTGTGGTGTCGGTTAAGTACACTTTCGAGAGTCTAGATGAGGTGGAACAGGCTTTCGTTGGTGTGTTGAGCAGTCTATGGGGTCGGGCACCTCACTTGGATACGAAGAAAATGTTGGGAGATCCAAGCCTTCTCCGTTCCGAGTTAGGTAGTTCCCGACCTCTTTTTGAGATTTCATTTTCATATTTTGACTTTGTTTTGATCTTTCTGTTTGATAACCTCTTTGTTTCGTTTCTGCAGAGATGTCTTCTCAGGCTGATTCTATGAAGTTTCTCCGTCGAGCGAAGAAATCTGCGGCATCTCGGAATATCGAGGCTGAAGCTTCTCCCCGACCTTCTCCGCAGAAGACTACAATTGGTGTTCAGACTCGGTCGAAGACCATTCCGGTCCCTCAGTTCCGAGCTATAACTCAGGATCCTCCGACCTCCGGACCCGGTCAGCTTTCCCCGACCTCGACCTCGGGTCCTCCCCCAAGAAACAGAAGACTTCCCGAGAGCCTGCTGGTTTCAATGACAAGGATTTCGATGCTCTCGGTTGGGTTGAGCAGCACATTCTTCCTCAGACTTTTATTTCTACTGATGATGCGTCCATGGAGCATCACTTTCAGTATATGGCGCGGAGTTGTGTTCGGATGGCTAGCCTTCATGCCGCCATTGCTCGGGAGTTTAAGAAAGCTCCCCTTGGGGCGACCAGCTCCCGACTTGAGAAGGCCCGGTCCGAGCTTGATAAGGTTAGTCAGCTGAAGGATGCTAGGATTGCCGAGCTGGAGGAGTCTTTGGAGGAAGAGAAGACTAGGGCTACCGCGGCTGTGGCGGTGGCGAAGACGTCTGAGGAGA
The DNA here is from genome assembly GCF_014773155.1 of Arachis stenosperma. Taxonomy (NCBI): domain Eukaryota; kingdom Viridiplantae; phylum Streptophyta; class Magnoliopsida; order Fabales; family Fabaceae; genus Arachis; species Arachis stenosperma. Next base: position 77,475,658 of record NC_080379.1, read on the forward strand.
TGGCGAGGGTGGCGACGGAGAACTATACCAAACTTATGGATGCTATGTTTGTGAATTTGAGGGATCAGGTCCGGGTTCTTGCTCCCGAATTGGATCTCAGTTTGTTCAGTACGGATAACATGGTTGTGGAGGGGAAGATTGTTCCTGCCCCTGTTGAGGATGAGGTTCCGATGTCCGACCCCAAGGCTCCGGTGTCCGACCCCGAGGCTCCGGTCGTGAACCCGACTTCACCTTTGGCCGAGGATAGAGTTGGTATGGAGGTTCCAAGCGATGGTGCTGTTCCTGCAGTCCCGATATCCATGTTTCAGCCAGGTGTTGATGCGGAGTCTGGAAAGGGCCTTGATCCTCTGTAATTTTTTTGTACTTTTTGTGCTTTTGCCCGACCTGTGGGCTTTTTGTTTTTTGGATGTTTTCTGCAAACATTTTGGACACCTGTTCTGCTATTTTAGCTACTCTTGTAGCTTTATTATGCCATGCTTTGTGTTTCGATTGTCTTCGTTCCGCTTTTATGCTTTTTAGTTGTTCTCGGGTAACAACTTTTTAGCTAGCGCTTTGACTTCTCGCTTTTTGCTTTTTTAGTTGTTTTTGGGTAACAACTTTTTAGCTAGCGCTTTGACTTCTCGCTTTTGCTTTTTAGTTGTTTTTGGGTAACAACTTTTTAGCTAGTGCCTTGACTTTCTCGCTTTTTGCTTTTTAGTTGTTTTTGGGTAACAACCTTTTATCTAGCGCCTTGACTTTCTCGCTTTTTGCTTTTTAGTTGTTTTTGGGTAACAACTTTTAGCTAGCGCCTTGACTTTCTCGCTTTTTGCTTTTTAGTTGTTTTTGGGTAACAACTTTTTAGCTAGCGCCTTGACTTTCTCGCTTTTTGCTTTTTAGTTGTTTTTGGGTAACAACTTTTTAGCTAGCGCCTTGACTTTCTCGCTTTTTGCTTTTTAGTTGTTTTTGGGTAACAACTTTTTAGCTAGCGCCTTGACTTTCTCGCTTTTGCTTTTTAGTTGTTTTTGGGTAACAACTTTTTAGCTAGCGCCTTGACTTTCTCGCTTTTTGCTTTTTAGTTGTTTTTGGGTAACAACTTTTTAGCTAGCGTTTCTCGAAGTCCTGGTTCTTTGCCAGCTTCTTTCTTGGGTCCGAGTTTACTCTCGGACATCGGGATCCTTGAGTACCCCTTTGGTCAGGTCCGACTTTGTTGTTTGGTCGGCCTTTTTTAAGTTATTTTTGTAACTTCTTTTCTATTTGGCTTTTTGAGCCATTTCAGAGTTACGTTTATAACTTCTCACATTAATTTGAACCTCGTCGCTTCATCTTTGCCGACCTCGTATGGCCTTTGGCAAATGATTTTTTGCGTTTTGCCGAGCATAAATTAATGCGCCTTGGTGGGGTACTTTTTAGGATATGCTTTATAACGAGAAAGAGAAAATAAAGAAATTTGATTAGTATTAAAAAGAAGAATATGTACAAAGTGTTTACCCTTTTGACTAGGTCGGGTGTCCTACTTAACCGGGTGTCTCATTAAAAAACCCTCGTGGGGAAAAAGAGTACACCTCGGGTTAAGTTTTTCTTGCTGTAGTATCGTCTTAGGTTACAGGCGTGCCAGGTTCTGGGCAGCTCATTGCCTTCTAGGTCGGATATCTTGTAGTAGCCTGTCCCTAAGACTTCTGTTACTTTGTAGGGCCCCTTCCAATTTGCGGCTAGCTTTCCTTCTCCCGATTTTTGTGTTCCGATGTCGTTTCGGATTAAAATCAGGTCGTGAGTGGAGAAGCTTCGTTTTATCACCTTTCGGTTATATCTGAGGGCCGTTCGTCGTTTTAAGACTTCTTCTCTGATTCGGGCTCTTTCTCGGACCTCGGGTAGGAGGTCGAGTTCTTCCCTTTGTGCCTGAGGGTTACCTCCTTCGTTGTAGAAGATGGTTCTGGGTGATCCTTCGTCTATTTCGACGGGAATCATTGCCTCCATTCCGTAGGCTAGTCGGAATGGGGATTCTCCTGTTGTAGAGTGCGGGTTGTCCGATATGCCCATAATACCTGGGGGAGTTCATCGGCCCATGCCCCTTTGGCCTCTTGGAGTCTTCGTTTTAACCCGGCCAAGATGACTTTATTTGCGGCCTCTGCTTGTCCATTGGCTTGCGGGTGTTCGACCGATGTGAACTGCTGTTTGATTTTTAGCTCGGCCACCAAGTTCTGAAAACTTGTGTCTGTGAACTGTGTTCCATTGTCTGTTGTGATGGAGTAGGGGACTCCGAACCTCGTGACAATGTTTTTGTATAGGAATTTACGGCTTTTCTGAGCCGTAATAGTGGCTAAGGGTTCAGCCTCGATCCACTTTGTGAAGTAGTCGACCCCTACTATGAGGTACTTGACTTGCCCCGGTCCTTGTGGGAATGGGCCGAGTAGGTCGAGTCCCCACTTTGCGAAGGGCCATGGTGCGGTGATGCTTATGAGGTCTTCGGGCGGTGCTTTGTGAAAATTGGCGTGTTTTTGGCAGGGGGGGCATATTTTCACAAACTCTGCCGCGTCTCTTTGCAAGGTCGGCCAGTAGAACCCGGCTCTGACTATTTTCTTGGACAGGGCCCGGGCTCCGAGATGGTTCCCACACATGCCTTTGTGGACTTCTTCGAGGACGCTCTTTGTTTCTGTGGTCGGGACGCACCTCAGGAGGGGGTTTGAGAATCCTCTTCTGTATAATACGTCGTGGATTAACGTGTAGTTCTGGGCGTCTTTTGTAAGCCTTTTAGCTTCTTTTCTTTCGGCGGGGAGAGTTCCCGATTTCAGATAGTTGAGTATGGGGGTTATCCATCCTTGTTGTTGCCCGGATATATTTAGTATTTCTTCCTCCCTTAACACGGAGGGGGATTGTAGAGTTTCTTGGAGGAGACTTCTGTTGTTCCCTCCGGGCTTGGTGCTAGCAAGTTTTGAGAGGGCGTCTGCCCGGGCATTTTGCTCCCGGGGTATGTGCTGGATTTGTATTTCCGGGAAGTGTCGTAATTGCGCCTGTGTTTGGTCTAGGTATTTTTTCATAGTAGGGTCTTTGGCCTGGTAGCTTCCATTTACTTGTGATGTGACGACCTGGGAGTCGCTGAAGATCGTGATCCTCTTTGCTCTGACCTCTTCGGCTAGTTTTAGTCCCGCTAGTAGGGCTTCGTATTCGGCTTGGTTATTTGAGGCCTGGAACTCGAATTTTAGGGATAGCTCAATCCGTGTTCCTTGATCGCTTTCGAGTATAACACCGGCCCCGCTTCCTGTTTTGTTTGAGGATCCGTCGACATACAGATTCCATGAGAGTGGGGTTCCCGGGGTCTCAGTGTATTCTGCGACGAAGTCGGCTAGGTATTGAGATTTTATGGCAGTCCGGGCTTCATAGTGGAGGTCGAACTCGGACAATTCCACCGCCCATTGTAGGATTCGTCCTGCCATGTCTGTCTTTTGTAGGATGTGTCTCATGGGTTAGTTTGTCCGGACTTTGATGGTGTGGGCTTGAAAGTAGGGGCGGAGTCTCCGAGCTGTGAACACTAGTGCATAGGCGAATTTCTCTATTTTCTGATTGTTTAATTCGGCCCCTTGTAGTGCTTTGCTTACGAAGTATATGGGGTGTTGCCCCTCCTCATTTTCTCGTATTAGTGCCGAGGCGACTGCCCGATGTCCGACCGACAGGTATAGTACGAGCTCTTCCCCTTTTAGCGGTCGGGTTAAGATTGGTGGCTGCCCGAGGAATTCCTTGAATTCTTGGAAGGCCTTTTCGCATTCCGGGGTCCAAGAGAAGGGTTTCCCTTTCTTTAGGAGTGAGTAGAGAGGGAGTGATCTTATCGCTGATCCTGCCAAGAATCTTGATAGGGCGGCTAGTCTCCCATTTAGTTGTTGTACTTCTTTGACACACGTCGGGCTTTTCATATTGAGTATTGCTTGGCATTTGTCCGGGTTTGCTTCGATGCCTCTCTGAGTCAGCATGAAGCCTAAGAACTTCCCGGCTTCTGCGGCGAAGGTGCACTTTGTCGGGTTAAGTCTCATGTTGTGTTTCCGGAGGGTGTCGAAGATACTGCTGAGGTCGGCGACCAAGTTTCTGTCTTCTTGTGTCTTTACTAGCATGTCGTCGACGTACACCTCTAGCTGTAGCCCGATGTGTTCTGAGAACATTTTGTTCATTAGCCTCTGGTAGGTTGCCCCTGCGTTCTTCAGCCCGAAGGGCATTACTACGTAGCAGTAGTTTGCCCTTGGGGTTATGAACGAGGTCTTTTCTTGGTCGGGTCCATACATCGGGATTTGATTGTATCCCGAGTATGCATCCATGAAGGAGAGGTATCTGTAGCCCGAAGCGGCATCGACTAAGGCGTCGATGTTCGGTAGTGGATATGGATCTTTGGGGCAGGCTTTGTTGAGATCCGTGTAGTCGACGCACATCCTCCATTTTCCATTGGGCTTCTTCACTAGGACCACGTTTGCGAGCCATAGGGGGTACTTTACTTCCCTAATGAACCCTGCATCAGGTCGGGGCTTATGCCTGGTATATCGGAGGCTTTCCAGGCGAAGAGGTCGGAATTCTCCCTTAAGAGGGTTGTGAGTTCCTCCTTTAGGCCTGCTTCGAGGTTTGCCCCTATGTTTGTTACTTTCTCGGGTGTGTTCCCGATCTGGATCTTTTCGGTCTCTCCTTCTGGTTGTGGCCGAAGATCTTCTCGGGCTTGGACTCGCCCGAGTTCTATTGTGTTGACCTCTTTCCCTTTTAGGCTCAGGTTTTCGTTGTAGCATTGTCGTGCTAGTTTTTGGTCGCCTTTTAGGGTAGCGATTCCCTTTGCGGTAGGGAACTTCATACAGAGGTGTGGGGTCGAGACTATAGCCGCTAGTCTGTTTAGGGTTGGTCGTCCGATGAGGGCATTGTATGCTGAAGTGACGTCGACTACAATGTAGTCGATGCTTAGTGTTTTGGTTTGCTCGCCTTTTCCAAAGGTAGTGTGTAATGAGATGTATCCCAAGGGGCGGATCGGGGTATCTCCTAGTCCAAACAGGTCAGTGGGATAGGCTTTTAGCTCTTTTTCTTCGAGTCCGAGCTTGTCGAAGGCTGCTTTGAACAGGATATCTGCTGAGCTTCCTTGGTCGATCAGGGTTCGATGTAAGTTGGCGTTGGCTAGGATGATGGTGATCACCATAGGGTCGTCGTGTCCGGGTATTATTCCAAGAGCATCTTCTCGGGTAAATGAGATAGTAGGTAACTCGGGTAAGGGGCTGTCTTCTCGGACATGGTAGACTTCTTTGAGGTGTCTCTTCCGTGAGGATTTGGATGTCCCTCCCCCTGCGAAACCTCCGTTTATCATGTGTATGTGCCTTTCAGGAGTTCGCGGGGTTCGTGTTTGCTCGGCCCGATCTTCGTTATCTCCCCGTCTTCTCTTTCTGGTTTCTTCTCCTTTCTCAGCTCTGTATCTGTCGAGTTTTCCCTCTCTGGCTAGCTTTTCTATAACATTCTTTAAGTCGTGGCAGTCGTTAGTAGAGTGGCCGTAGAGTCTGTGATATTCGCAGTACTCGGACCGATCTCTTCCTGCTCTCTTGTGCTTCAGAGGTTTGGGTGGTGGGATCTTCTCGGTGTGGCATACTTCTCTGTAGACGTCTACCAGGGAGACTCGGAGGGGAGTGTAGCTGTGGTATTTTCGTGGCTTGTCCGAGTTGGATTCTTCTTTCTTTTTCTGTTCCCGATCTCGATCTCGGGGCGGGTAGGTTGACTCCTTCCTGGAAGAGTCTCTCAGCTGGGAGGTTTCTTCCATGTTGATATACTTTCCTGCCCGTTCTTGTACTTCGTATAAGGAGGTCGGGTATCTTTTGGATAGGGATTGGCTAAACGGTCCTTCTTTTAGGCCGTTTGCTAGTCCCATGATGGCTGCTTCCGTGGGCAAGTGTTGTATGTCCAGGCAGGCCTTGTTGAATCGCTCCATGTACTCTCTGAGAGTTTCTTGGTTGCCTTGTTTGATCCCGAGTAGGCTGGGGGCATGTTTTGCCTTGTCCTTTTGAATAGAGAACCTTGTTAAGAATTTTTTGGTCAGGTCTTCAAAGCTGGAGATTGATCCTGGTGGCAGGTTGTCGAACCACTTCATGGCTGACTTAGTGAGAGTGGTGGGGAAGGCTTTGCATCGAATCGCGTCGGAGGCGTCGACTAAGTACATTCTGCTTCTGAAATTGCTGAGGTGATGACTTGGATCGGTGGTGCCGTCGTAGAGGTCCATATCTGGTGGTTTGAAGTTTCGCGGTACCTTCTCTTTCATGATCTCTTGTGTGAAGGGATCATGGTTGCTTTCGGGAGTGGTGCCGTGTTCCGTCCGATCTTTCAGGTTGGCCTCTATCTTCCGCAGTTTTTCTTCCAATTCTCTGCGTTTGCGAGCTTCCCTTCTCAGATCCTGTTCAGTTTCCTTCTGCTTCTTTACGTCCTCTTCGAGTTGTCTCAGCCGGCTTTGTTGTGCCCGAACTGTTTCCAGAATCTCCGAACTTTTTTCTCTTTCGGGATTTTGTGGATCTTTGTCTGGGGGTGATGTCTTTGGGCGATTCTGTTTGTTTCCTCCTGGAGTGTGTGGTGATAGAGGGCTGTCCGGCCGTTCTCCGGTGTCAACTTCCTCTTCTTGTTCTGATGTAGCGTGGTTATTGTTGGGAGGGTCGTCCGCCATGGTAAAGGGATGACTTCCAGGTCCCCGGCAACGGCGCCAATGTTCCGAGGGTTACCTGAAACGTGCAGCTCGGTCTTCCGGCAAGGCCCGAGGTGGTGGGTCTGAGACCCGAGCTGGTTGTGCTGAACGGCGGGGGGTTGTACCTGCAATGACACTCCGATGCTTAAGTTAGCATGGGTCCAAGCAGATATCAAGTAGAATTAGAGTATGAGTTATACCTGGGTGCTCCAGTGTATTTATAGTAGTTGGCTGCGATCATCCCTGGATAAGATATTCTTATCTTATCTTATCTTTTGGGAGATTCATCTCTATCTTTGCGGAACCGCCTTTCCCAGGCCCTTTCGGCCTTTAGGTTTTGGGCTTAGTTCCTTCTGATGGGCCTTTCTTTGGCCTGTTTGTCCGAGGTCCGACCTCGAACGTGGGCCTTGGGTCGAGGTCGGGCCTTCTATCAGCTTTACCGAGTTTGGAGAGCTCGGTCAGGGTATGAACACTTACCTTAGGCCTAATCTTTACCCAACAAAACTCATGAAGCACTACATCCCCTCACATAACCGAAACACTCCACCTCCCCTCACCATCATTTTCTAGTTTGCCTAATTCACGTTGTTGTCATATATCTCTCCCATTCACTACCACTTTCCTTGTGCTTGAGGACAAGCATTCATCTAAGTTTGGTGTGGAAGATTCAACCCTTGCAAGTGAATTTTAATGGCCTCATCATCAAGGGATAGGAGAGGAGATGAAGGACAAGACACCTTTGATCAAAGAAGATTCAAATCCAAACACAACGAGCGTATCTTCAGCTGGATGTCAAGCAAAGATGTTGTTCCAGAGTTACCATTCAAGCTAAGAAAAGATGAATATCCTGAAATATAAAAAAATAATCAGAAAAAGGGGATGGGAGCTTCTCTGTGACCAACCTCAAGAAGTGAGCATGCTTCTCATCCATGAGTTCTACACTAATGTGATAAGAGAATATGATGATGAAGAACCATACATGAGTTATGTAAGAGGTGTGACTGTTGATTTTAGCCCGGACACCATCAACAGGGTGCTAAAGGTCAAGGCAAAACAGTTTAAACGAGCTAGCTATGAAGAAAGGGTTGAAAATGACCCAAGATATATGGATGTGGTAAGTGACTTATGCAGAGTAGGCACGGATTGGGTATTGGATTCACATGGACAACCACTCAAACTTCGGAGAGGTGATCTCATACCTCAAGCAAAAGGATGGCATGACATAGTGAGGAGATCATTGATGTCCACTTCAAATAATTTTGAGGTAACGGTGAATAGAGCAATAATGATCCATTGTATAATGAAAGGAGGGGAAATCAATATTGGAGACATTATAGCCAAGAACATCATTGACATAGCTCAAAAAGTCAAACAGGACAGTTGGCTAGGATATCCCAGTACTATTCTGCGCCTATGTGAAGAAGCTGGAGTGCCTCTGGAAGAATTTGGAGAAACTGATGTGGTCTCTGTTGGAAAACCTCTTACTCGAGAAAGGTTGGAATTCATCACCAAAACCCAATTGGAAAGGCAACCTTTAGCAAGAAGGAAGAAAAGGAAAGAAGCAAGACAAGAGGAGGAGCCTCAAGAAATGGAAGAACCTCATACCTTGAACATGAATCAACTCCAAGCCGCTTTGGAAGGAATCTCTGGGCAATATTCACAAATTCAAAGAAGCCAAGAGGAACAAGCTCAGCAACAAAGGGACCTTTGGCAGTTGATGGACCAACAAAGAGGGGTTCAAGTTCAATGGATGAACCAACAAAATGAATACCAAGCACACATGATGGAACTACAACAAGAACAATATACCAAGATGCATGAAGCCATCAACAATTCAACTGTTGAATATGGAAAAGCCATGGAGAAAGTAATACAAGAACAAGCTCAACTAAGGAAAGAGCAAGCTCAGCAAAGGGAGCTTCTCCATAGGTTGGATGCTAGACATGATACATTTCACAAAGACTTCAATGAAAGCAGAATGTTCAGGGAAGCCAGGCATAAGGACAGACTTGACTATGATATATGCACCCAAGAAAAGCTCAGTTACCTCTGTTCCACACCCCCATTACTCAACCCACAAATTAAAACCTTTAATGAAGCTCGCAAGATATTTGAAGAGCAGGAACTTGCAAGGGTGAGATTTAATCAACAGAGGCTAAAGAAGACAATGATAAGCTCAGGAATTTGGCAAAGAGAAGAGGGGGATTCAACAACAACAAAACAACAAGGAGAGCTAAGAAGGAAAAAGAAAGAAGATCCAAAGGGGGATTCAACAACAAAACAACAAGGAGAGTTGAGGAAGAAAAAGAAAGAAGATCCAAAGGGCAAAGGAAAGCAAGGAGAATCAAGCAAAGAAAAAGGGACATGAAGACTAAAGGTGGTGAAGTTCCTTTGTTTTTCTTTATGCTTTAATAAATAAAGAAGATGTATGTCTGAAATATGGTATACCTTCTAGGATGCATTTTCTTTTTGAAGCATTATCTTTTATATTGTCCATTCCATGCATCACCACTCACAGAGTTGGAATGGTTGTTTGTCTTAAGTACTTTTACTTGTCAATGGAATAAAAGATGTAGTTTGAGCAAGAACAGAGAGAATCCTAGTTTAAAAAGAATCATGTTATCCCATGAGAAAAGTGCTAGCATTGATGACAAGTCATCTTAGCCTAGTTTCACTAGTCTCTTTCTTTTGTTTTTGATTAAATTATGCACTTTCTTGAGGCTTAAGCAAGCTAATTGAGGTAGATTTTCATTCTTCCTTTGATTGAATCAACCATAGATAAATTAATGCAATTTCATGAGGTTTGATGCCATAATTGGTGCATATTAGGATAGAATGATCATCTCATGATTTTGAGCATAGCTTTGATGTGTTTGATTGATTTATGATAGGTGAAGAAAGCTTGGGAAAGGGTTGAAGAAAGAAGGAATGGCTAGAAGCTAAGAGAAGACAATGAAACAAGTGAAATTGAACCAGGAAGAATGAAGTTGAAGTTGGAGTTGAAGTTAGCCCTCAAACGTTGGCACAAACTTTTGGATGAAAAGTTAGCCTCAACGTTAGCCCCCTAACTTGGAGGCTAACGTTGGAAGTTGAAAATCACTCCCAGGGCTAGCCAACGTTTGCGCCAACGTTAGCCCCCTAACTTGGAGGCTAACGTTGGCATGAGAATTTCCTCCCAGGGTGCTTCACGTTTGCGCCAACGTTAGCCCCCTAACTTGGAGGCTAACGTTGGCATAAGAAATCTCCTCCAGGGCTAGCCAACGTTTGCGCCAACGTTAGCCCCCTAACTTGGAGGCTAACGTTGGCGCCACTAGCACACAAAGCAAGGCCAACGTTAGGGTCAAAGTTAGCCCCCTAACGTTGGCACCAACGTGAGATGCAGCAAACCCACTTTGCTGATATGAAAAGTTGGCCTCAAAGTTAGCCCCCTAACTTTGAGGCTAACTTTGAATCCAACTTTGAAAAAAAACTCAAATCCGGTTCAATTGATTCACTTGGGTTTCTCTCCAAACTTCAAGAGCAATCAACCAAGGCCTCTTTCAACCCAATTCCACCAAGAGCAGAGGCCCAACTCAAAGCTTGAAGATCAATTGAAGAAAGTGTATAAATAGGCTAGAATTCAAGTTATTCGAGGAGCTTCCCTTTTTAGTTTTTTTAAAGAGTTTTCTTTTCTGTTTTGGGAGCTTGAGTGATCTTTATTTTCTTAGTTTAATTGCTTTCAATTTCAATTACACTTGTCTTGGATTTTGGGTTGGAGAATTGAAGGAATTCTGTTTCAATCTCACCTTGGATCTTGTTTATTTTCACTGCAATTAAGCTTCTGTTTCTGTTACTTGCTTATTCATCTAATTCCCTTGCAATTTACAATTTCCTTGCAATTGTTCTTGTTGGATCTAGGAAGGCATTGAGATCTAGACTTGGTTTTCTAGTCTCGTGGGTCCTGAGATCCGGATTTTCCATTTCCCACTCCCTGTTTAATGTTTCCCTGCTCATTTGCTTTCCTGTTTAAAGATCCGGTTTGATCCAAGCCATTCTCAAATTCTTTGCTTGTTGCAATTTTACTTTGCCTTGTTTAATTTCTGCAATTCCAACTCCCAATTCCCTTTACAATTCACGCCATTTACATTTCTCGCATTTTAAGATTTTGCAATTTACATTTCTTGCATTCTAAGTTTCCGCCATTTAATTTCTTGTTCTTTAAGATTCAGCACTTTAACTCTTGTTCTCTTTAATTTCATGCCAATTACCCATTCCCTTTACTTTCTATGCAATTTAAATTCTGCAAATCACAAATCTCTCAACCAAATCTTGATTCGCTTGACTAAATCAACCACTAAACTAAAATTGCTCAATCCTTCAATCCCTGTGGGATCGACCTCACACCCGTGAGTTTTATTACTTGATGCGACCCGGTGCACTTGCCGGTTAGATTGGTGTTATTTCGGGAGAGATTCCTGTCTCCACCAAAAAAAAAACCTCATCAAGTTTTTGGCGCCGTTGCCGGGGATTGATTAGATTGACAATGATTAAGTGAGGTGGTAATTTAGATCAAGCACTTTTTCTTAATTTTTGACTAACCCACTAACTGTTTGAAGATTTGCCTCTACTAGTCTGCTAACCATTTGAAGTTTTGTCTCAACTGATTACACTCAATTTTCAAAAAAAATACCACTGTGTGTTCCGTTTGTTGATTTATGTCACAGAAGAAAAAAAGAGAGGCACGAGGGAAGGCTATCATTGAAGAAGAAATTTCGAAAGAAAAATACCACAACATGAAGCCGCAACTCGTTACACTAATCAAGAACAATTGCTCCTATGGTGGGAATCCATTGGAGGATCCTAAACAGCACATATCTGCTTTTCTGAGAACTTGTGGTGTTGTCAATCTCGAAGGTGTAAATCATGACACCTGGAAGCTCTCGTTATTTCCCTTCTCACTAAGGGATGAAGCTGCACAATGGCTCGAAACTATGCCCCAAGGCAGTATTACTAGTTGGGACGAATTGGTTACCAAATTTCTGACCAAATTCTCCTCATCCCAACAAAACATCAAGATGAAAGAGGGAATTCAGCCATTCATACAAGGAGAGGAAGAATCATTGTTCAAACCATGGGAAAGATACAAGGAAGCAAATGACAAAGAGGGTTTCCGGGCGTTCTATGAAGGATTAACCCCAGAAACAAGGAGAGCAGTGGATTACGTCTTAGATAACCTTTTCAAAGCAACATCAAATGCCCAAGGAACTGCAAAGCTCATTGATAAGAGAGCCAATAACCAACATTCATTTGAAACCCCACAGAATGCAACTTCAGAAAAAGAGATAATGAATCCTGAAGGAATGAAGACAGTCATGAATCAAAGTAAACAGCTGCACAATCAAACTCAGAACCAATTGGAGTCAATATCCAGACAAATTGATTTTCTCCATTCTGCTACAGTGAAGGCACAATTTCCACCATGGAAACCACATTCTTATCTAAGAATTGAATCTCAACATCAGGAACAAAGGGACTTCAACTACAACAACCCCAACTTCCCAATCCTGCAAAAACACCACCTTACCAACAACAACCATTACATACCACCACATCATCCATCCTTCCAACCCCTAACACCCCTCAACCAACCAATTTCACAAGATTCTCAGAGGATCACTAATCTGGAAATCTTAGTAGAAAGAATGATGAAACATCAAGAGATGATAAGCAAAAACCATGAAGCCTCATTCGGAAGAATTGAGAGGCAAATGAAACAGTTAGCTAAGAGCATCACAGAAGTGAGTGAGAAGATGGCTAAAGGAAAAGAATCACTCATCCAGGATGAACATCATCAGGCAAAGTTTCACTTAGGAGGACAAGGGGACAAGGAAAAGGAAGCACAAACTCCGAGCTAAACAAGTACAGAGGATGTCAAGCTAGTGACAATAAAAGAGCGCTTGTTGGGAGGCAACCCAACCAGAGGCAACTATCTTTTCATATCCAATTCAATAAAACTGTTAATTAGTTTTATCTAGACTGCAAGAAGCTAAGTTTGGTGTTGCACACCAAAACAATCTAAGGGAGAATGAAGGATTCTAAGTTTGGTGTTCCACCAAAATCCCATCATAAAACACATTCTCACTTTCTGCCATAAGGCTAGCTTCATGCATTTAGACGAACTAGTTAATTATCTTGCTGTTTTCTAGTTTTTAGTCTATTACCTTAGAAAAAAGAAGAGAGAGTTTCACACATGGTTAATTTGATGCATTGGCAAGGTACTAAGTTTGGTGTTCCCACACCAAAGTAAGTTCAAAAAGCCCACAAATAAATCATGCAAACTAACCACTGTTTTTAAGTGCTTGGGGAACAAGCAACTTTTAATATCATTGCAGAATGTCATACAAGCCTTTGGAGGGATTAAGCATCATCAATCAAAGAAGCAAAAGATGAACATAAAGGCCAGCAATGATGATGATGAGAAGGAAAGCAAGTGAACTCCAACAGGTTGTATTGTTAAGTGATTGTTTTACATCAAATGTTGCTGTGATTGAAAGTTGGATTGTATCCTTAATTGCCCCGTTTGTCTGCATTATACAGTTTTCTTTTTATATTCCTGCCTGCCTGCATAGCATAATCTTCCTTTATAATTCAATAAGCAAGATGGCTGATCATTCACAACATTCTTATCTTCAAGACTTGTTTGCACTCAATTTTCAAGAATGCATCACATGAAAGTTCTTTGAAAAGAAGGATTGAGGAATTAAACAAATTTGAGGTAAGCAAAAGATTAGGAGAAGTGGTGGTTCTAGTTGTATGATTATGTATTGAGGTTGCATGCTTGTGAAAACCTGCATGGGAGCTCATAGGCAGGATATGAAGTTCAAAGAAGTATTGTAGAGATTCTCAAAAATCTATTGATCCAAGAAGCAGCAAACAAAACAAAAAAAAAATTGTAAAAACAAAAAGAACATGGCCCAAGGCTCTGAGCATCAATTACTAGGCAGAAAAAGAAAGAAAGAAACAAAAACTCAAAAGAGTTGCTATCCTAGTAAATGCTTGTGGTTGAAGTGTGTCAAGGAAAGAGGCTTGAGCAAGTAAATCCTTGGGGGTGCTTTAACACCTAATACCTTAAAACCAACTGGTTTAGGAGTGTTGATTGAAAGCTTATCTAAAGAGCCGCCTTGAGACATGACACTTAGAGTCGAGGTCAAAGCACAGAAACTATAAGCTGCTTCAAGGTGATTACATATAAAGAGATCTCCATGATACCATTTGGATGAAAATCCTAAAGACCTACGACTCCCAATATGTAAGGACTAGTGAGCACTGAAGCCCTTGCTTGAGCATATAACTTAGAGTTCACCCCACTGTTACTTAATCACTTCTCTCACTGTACTTTACAATTGTGCCTCAATCCATCTTAATTGAAAGAACCTTTGAGCATAATTCATTTCTTGCTTGGGGACAAGCAAGCTTTAAGTTTGGTGTTGTGATGACAAGTCATCTTAGCCTAGTTTCACTAGTCTCTTTCTTTTGTTTTTGATTAAATTATGCACTTTCTTGAGGCTTAAGCAAGCTAATTGAGGTAGATTTTCATGCTTCCTTTGATTGAATCAACCATAGATAAATTAATGCAATTTCATGAGGTTTGATGCCATAATTGGTGCATATTAGGATAGAATGATCATCTCATGATTTTGAGCATAGCTTTGATGTGTTTGATTGATTTATGATAGGTGAAGAAAGCTTGGGAAAGGGTTGAAGAAAGAAGGAATGGCTAGAAGCCAAGAGAAGACAATGAAACAAGTGAAATTGAACCAGGAAGAATGAAGTTGGAGTTGAAGTTAGCCCTCAAACGTTGGCACAAACTTTTGGATGAAAAGTTAGCCTCAACGTTAGCCCCCTAACTTGGAGGCTAACGTTGGAAGTTGAAAATCACTCCCAGGGCTAGCCAACGTTTGCGCCAACGTTAGCCCCCTAACTTGGAGGCTAACGTTGGCATGAGAATTTCCTCCCAGGGTGCTTCACGTTTGAGCCAACGTTAGCCCCCTAACTTGGAGGCTAACGTTGGCATAAGAAATCTCCTCCAGGGCTAGCCAACGTTTGCGCCAACGTTAGCCCCCTAACTTGGAGGCTAACGTTGGCGCCACTAGCACACAAAGCAAGGCCAACGTTAGGGTCAAAGTTAGCCCCCTAACGTTGACACCAACGTGAGATGCAGCAAACCCACTTTGCTGATATGAAAAGTTGGCCTCAAAGTTGCCCCCTAACTTTGAGGCTAACTTTGAATCCAACTTTGAAAAAAAACTCAAATCCGGTTCAATTGATTCACTTGGGTTTCTCTCCAAACTTCAAGAGCAATCAACCAAGGCCTCTTTCAACCCAATTCCACCAAGAGCAGAGGCCCAACTCAAAGCTTGAAGATCAATTGAAGAAAGTGTATAAATAGGCTAGAATTCAAGTTATTCGAGGAGCTTCCCTTTTTAGTTTTTTTTAAAGAGTTTTCTTTTCTGTTTTGGGAGCTTGAGTGATCTTTATTTTCTTAGTTTAATTGCTTTCAATTTCAATTACACTTGTCTTGGATTTTGGGTTGGAGAATTGAAGGAATTCTGTTTCAATCTCACCTTGGATCTTGTTTATTTTCACTGCAATTAAGCTTCTGTTTCTGTTACTTGCTTCTTCATCTAATTCCCTTGCAATTTACAATTTCCTTGCAATTGTTCTTGTTGGATCTAGGAAGGCATTGAGATCTAGACTTGGTTTTCTAGTCTCGTGGGTCCTGAGATCCGGATTTTCCATTTCCCACTCCCTGTTTAATGTTTCCCTGCTCATTTGCTTTCCTGTTTAAAGATCCGGTTTGATCCAAGCCATTCTCAAATTCTTTGCTTGTTGCAATTTTACTTTGCCTTGTTTAATTTCTGCAATTCCAACTCCCAATTCCCTTTACAATTCACGCCATTTACATTTCTCGCATTTTAAGATTTTGCAATTTACATTTCTTGCATTCTAAGTTTCCGCCATTTAATTTCTTGTTCTTTAAGATTCAGCACTTTAACTCTTGTTCTCTTTAATTTCATGCCAATTACCCATTCCCTTTACTTTCTATGCAATTTAAATTCTGCAAATCACAAATCTCTCAACCAAATCTTGATTCGCTTGACTAAATCAACCACTAAACTAAAATTGCTCAATCCTTCAATCCCTGTGGGATCGACCTCACACCCGTGAGTTTTATTACTTGATGCGACCCGGTGCACTTGCCGGTTAGATTGGTGTTATTTCGGGAGAGATTATTGTCTCCACCAAAAAAAAAACCTCATCAAGCATAAATGCATTTATTGTGAAAGAGTCAAGGCTCAATGAACTCAAAAGAATGCTTGCTTATACAAGACTAGTTCGGTTAAGGATCACAAAGACTTTATCAGTAATAGCACAAATAACCTTGACAATAAGGAAAACAGAAGACAAAGAATGAAAGGCTAGGCATCAATGACAAAGTTTGGATATGTGTCTGTGGTGATTGATGTTAGGAGACATACTTGGGCTAGTAAATCCGAGGGGTGCTTCATCACCCGATAACTTGAGTTAACTAACTCGGGATTATCGATTGAAAACTCACAATCAAGAGTAGCTCTATAACAGAACATTTAGCAACCCAAAGAGGTGCTGGACACCACTATCCAAACAAAAATTTCAATGTTATATGCCTGTGATTGAATGTGTTAAGGAGAGAGGCTTGAGTTAGTAAATTTTTAAGAGTGTCTCAACACTTAACAACTTGAACCAACTGGTTTGGGATTGTTGATTGAAAGCTTATGCTAAAGAGCCGCCTTAAGACAAGATTTCGAGCTTAATTGAAAAAAAAAAGGAAAGAAAAAAAAAGAAGCAAAAAAAAATGGTTCAAGGATCATGTGCTACGGTATAGAAAAAGGAAGTCTAGTGAAGTTAACCAATTTAGTATTGAAGCAAGCATTTTAATTGAAAAATTGAATAGCCATGTTCATTTACAATAAATCAAGGATCACACAAATGAGGATGACATGTTCAATGAAAAAATTCTTCTCTGGTAAAACATTCAAGTCTTACATCTTAGATTCTTGTAACAAAGTCCTTTATACTTTGCTTGAGGACAAGCAACACTTTAAGTTTGGTGTTGTGATGCAAGTGCATATTTACTATATTAGCTAGTTAGTTTAGTTGGTTTTAGCTTAATTTCACTCATTTTCTCTAAATAAACAAGCTATTTTATGAGTTTTGTCTTCATGCATGAGAATACCAAGGAACATGTTGATTCTAGCCAAATTCATGCAAATGATTTAAAGAATACATACATGAATGAGTATGAATGAATCTCATGAAATTTATTGCATGAATTGGTAAGACTTTGAAGCTATTTCCTTTGTTGATGATAGGTGATGAAACAAGAAAGCATGGAAGCAAGAATGATGCAAGCCGGGCAAGAAGAAGAGAAGTTGGCGTTGCCAACTTGGAGAAAGGCTGCGTTGTTGGAGGCAACGCCAGGCAGCCTTGGAAGAGAAGTTGGCGTTGCCAACTTGGAGAAAGGATGCGTTGTTGAAGGCAACGCCAGGCAGCCCTGGAGAAGCAAATGTTGGCGTTGCTAACTTGAAGAAAATGGTGCGTGTTTGAAGACAACGCCCAGGCAAGCAAGGAGCTTGGCCCAAGAGGAGCTCGAGGGCGTTGCCAACGCCAAGAACCATAGGCGTTATTCAAGGCAACGCCAAGCAACAAGAATGAAGCCTTGAAGAGGAGCTCGAGGGCGTTGCCAACGCCAAGAACCATAGGCGTTATTCAAGGCAACGCCAAGCAACTTTGGCACCATAGGAAACAACCTCAAGCACGTTGCCAACGCCACTATCATTGGCATGTTCCTTGGCAACGCCATAAATGGTTGCTTGGCTAGGCACCAAGTCTTGGGTGCCAACCAAGTTGCCAACGCCAGGAAGCCTTGCCAACCACGTTGCCAACGCCAGGAAGCCTTGCCAACCACGTTGCCAACGCCAGGAAGCCTTGCCAACCACGTTGCCAACGCCAGGAAGCCTTGCCAACCACGTTGCCAACGCCAGGAAGCCTTGCCAACCACGTTGCCAACGCCAGGAAGCCTTGCCAACCAAGTTGCCAACGCCAGGAAGCCTTGCCAATCAAGTTGCCAACGCCAAGTTATGTAGGCGTGTTCAATGGCAACGTGGGAAGCAATGTTTAGAGCCTTGAAGAAGAATCGAGCACGTTGCCAACTCAAGAAAACATTGGCGTGTTTGGCAACAACGCCAGGAAGCTTTGGATGGTGAAGAATGGAGGTAGCACGTTGCCAACTTGGAATATAGGGGCGTTATCCACAACAACTCCAACAAGGCAGCCTGACCTTACCTTCTTCAATGGAAGATATCCTGAGCTACAGAGATCCAAATTGAATGCTTCTAGTTGCGTTGGAAAGCTAACATTCAGAGCTTTCCAACCATATATAATAGTCTATGGTGGAGCACAAAATTGAAGCCAAACCAGAGTCATCTTTAGACCCTAAAAACAAGAACATGAAGTTGAAATTCAAGAAGGCTAGAGATGAGCCCTGGAGGGGGGCACGAGCACGTTGCCAACGTGCTAGCAAGGGTGCGTTTTTGACAACAATGCCAGCCTCATTTCCCTGTTGTGGGAGGCTAGGCACGGGCACGTTGCCAACTTGCTAGAATGGGTGCGTTTTTGGCAACAACTTGGCAGCTTGACCTTACCTTCTTTGAGGAAGCATAACTTGAGCTAGGAAAGTCCAATTGAGGTGATTCCAGTGGCATTAGAAAATAGACATCAAGAGATTTCCAATGATGTATAATAGTCCATATTGAAGCAGAAGGTTGACACTCAAATTCTGGGCTACATTTAGCATGAAAGTAGAGCCAAGAAGAGGAAAAGCAAGTTGTTAGCAACAACTTGGGCTAGCAACGCCCATGTCTGAAAGTTCACTCCCAGGAAATTGTGATGCACGTTGCCAACGTGCATTAAGGCCAGCGTTATTGACAAAAACGCCAAACCATTGGGCCAGAAGCATGATGAATGAACTCTTCCTTTCCAAGTCTAGCAACACTTCTTCCAATTGAGAGAAATTGAATCACCAAGAGATTGGGATCCAATTACCCACTTGCCATGGATCTACACCCATGATTGAGAAGGATTTGACTAACATCAATTCATGAAAACTTGCATCTCTGATCCCTAATGATCCTCTCTATCATTACTTCTTATTCCTTTTGCTTCTAGTTGTTTGATTAACCATAACCCAATTCCCTTTTACATTCTGTCAATTTATTATTCTTGTCATCTACATTTTGTTCCTTTAATTCTTGCTATTTACTCTTATGTTCTTTAAATTTCTGCAACCTTTAATTCCTTGCCATTTATCTTTGATGTCATTTAAGTTTCTTGCATTTTAAGTTTCAGTTATTTACTTTCATTTTATTTCTATATTCCCGTTCTTAAACTCCTTGCCATTTAAATTCCTGCAATTATGTTCAAAAGTCACATTACTCATAAAATCAAAACTATGTTCGCTTGACTAAATTTACCATTTAACTAAAGTTGCTTAATCTACCAATCCTCGTGGGATCGACCTCACTCTTAGTGAGTCTTATTACTTGATGCGACCCGGTATACTTGCCGGTTGTACGTGAAATCAAATTTTTACGTATCAAGTTTTCAATCCTTGCAATTTACATTCTTGTACTTTAATTCTCAGCACTTTAATTCCTTGTCATTTACTTTCCTTGCACATTATTGCTTTCCTTTACTTTCATGTCATTTACATTTTCTTATTGCTCATCATCACAATTATGAATCGTTTATCTAGAATAATTAATCAACTATTGCTTGCTTAATCCTTTAATCCTCATGGGATCGACCTCTCTCTAATGAGTTTTATTACTTGACACGACCCGGTACACTTACCGGTAGTTATTACGGAGAATTAATTTTTTCCGTATCAACGCACACCCACCCCAATCTCTGCACCTGTGCGCACGCGCACATGTGTGTAAATGCACACCCCTTTCCACAACCCTTGTTCGGAGCGCTCGGACACCTTGTGCGTTTGCGTCCCTCTCTTTTTGCCTCTCGTGCATATACAAGGACCTATGTGCGTACGCACAGATGGCAAATCAGGCGTTAAATTTTGACGTTTCATATTCTCAAAAAAAAAAACTCTTTGTGCGTGCACACAGCCCTGTGCACATGCACACTCATTAGCGCCCCCTCTGCTAGGAGCACTCACACACCTTATGCGTCCGCATCCCCTTTCTATTTTCATTCTTGTGCGTACGTGATGAGCGGATATTTTATACACTTTTTGCATAGTTTTCATGTAGTTTTTAATAGGTTTTATTTAGTTTTTATTAAGTTTTTACAGGTTTTAGTGTTAAATTCATAGTTTTGGATTCCACTTTGAGTTTGTTCATTTTTGTACCATTTCAGGTATTTTCTGGCTAAAATTGGGGAGCTGGAGCAAAAGTCTGATTCAGAGACAGAGAAAGCACTGCAGATGCTGTCGAGATCTGACCTCCTTGCACTTAGAAGAGATTTTCGGGAGCCATAGAAGTCCAAATGTAGCATTCTCAATGGCTATGGAAAGCTGACTTCTAGAGCTTTCTAGCAATATTTAATAGTCTATACATTGTTTCGGAATAGAAGGCCCAAAACTGGCGTCCAACCCCAGCTTCCTGCCCCCTTTCTGGCGTCCAGCGCCCAAGGAGCAGAGCCCAATATCCAAACTCCCATAGAGGACTCCCTAGCTTGCGTTCCACACCCAAACAACCTCATAGCACATGGATCTCATCAAAGCTCAGCCCAAATACTCACCAAGTGGGCCCCAGAAGTAGATTTTAGCACTAAATAGACTGTTTTACCCTTACTAGTAATTAGCTTAGTGTTTAAGGTATCTTATTTATGTGATTCGGAACTTTTAAATCACTTTTACCATCATACAGGTTTTAATTTATATTTTCTCATCAGTATGAGTTTTTAAACCTCTAAGGTTGTGGGGAGGAGCCTTGCTGTATCCTATGAATTAATAAAAGTATTACTATTTCTTCTCCGATACGTGTTTGATCTATTTCTAAGATGTATATCCACTCTTCAACATGGTGAATAGGATGAACGAACAATCAACTCTATTCATCATACTAAGACGAACATGCCTGACAAACACCGCGTCTACTTGGGTTCATGTGAATAAGGTTAATCCACGACTTTGTTGGGTACTTCTTGATGCCAAGGCATCTTAGGCTAGTTTCACTAGCATTTTTCTGTTAGTTTTAGTTGTTTTATGCATTTTCTTGAGCTTAAAGTAACCAAGAATGGTTAAATGAATAACAAAGCAATGAACCATCCAAACAGTATGATTTTGATGCAAATTCCATGAGTTTTTAGTTATATTACTTGAATGCTATGAATGGAAGATTTCTCATGAAATTTTGCAAGACTTTGATGCAGTTGTTTGGATGATTTCAGGGAAGAAGAGGCTAGGCAAGGAAGCAATAAAATCAATAAAGGAAGCTTGAATATCACATGTGGAGTTTAAGTTCCAGTTTAAGCTTAAACTGGAACTTAAACTGCCAAGCCATATAATGCTGGGAACTATCAGTGGCGTTTAAGCTCCAGTTTAAAAGCTGAGGAAAAGCTGAAAGTGGCGTTTAACCTCCAGTTTAACCTTAAACTGGAAGTTAAACGCCAGAAATGAGAAATGCACCAGGGAGCCATTTCCACGTTTAAGCTCCAGTTTAACCTTAAACTGGAGCTTAAACGTGTTCGACCAAAATTCTCCTCCAGGGTTGCTTTATTCATTTCCACGTTTAAGCTTCAGTTTAAGGTTAAACTGAAGCTTAAACGTGTTCGACCAAAATTCTCCTCCAGGGTTGCTTTCTTCATTTCCACGTTTAAGCTTCAGTTTAACCTTAAACTGAAGCTTAAACGTGTTCGACCAAAATTCTCCTCCAGGGTTGCTTTCTTCATTTCCACGTTTAAGCTTCAGTTTAACCTTAAAATGAAGCTTAAACGTGTTCGACCATTCCACACTCCAGGGTTGCTTTCTTCCATTTCCACGTTTAAGCTTCAGTTTAACCTTAAACTGAAGCTTAAACGTGTTCGACTACTTTACCCTCCATGGTTGCTTTCTTCCATTTCCACGTTTAGGCTTCAATTTAACCTTAAACTGAAGCTTAAACGTGCTTGAGTTATACCACCTCAAGGAGTGTCCAACGTTTAAGTTCCAGTTTAAGCTTAAACTGGAACTTAAACGTGCTTCCACAAAAGGCATCACTGGAAGTGTCTGGCGTTTAAGTTGCAGTTTAAGCTTAAATTGCAACTTAAACGCCACTATTTGAAAAGGTTTCTGGGCCAAAGATATTGCAGTTTTAAGTTAGCATTTGAGCACAAACATTAACTCAAACGTACTCTGGTATGAAACCCAATTGAATATCATGGTTTATGGGATTGGGCCTGAAGAATTGATGAGTCTGGAATTTCAATTTGTTGAGTCATGTGTCATTACTTGATTATCACTAAGTTGGCTCAATGAATGTTACAGAATTGGATCAGCAGCCTCATCAGGATTATGGATCATAAACCCAAAGCAAAAGGAAATCAGGGAAAGGCCTCAAAGCCCAAGAAACACAACAGAAGCTCAATTTAGAAAGTGTATAAATAGGATAGAATTTAAGTTAGTAAAGAGGACTTTGGATCATTTTTCTAGTTTTTATACTTTTTGTAATTGAATTCAGAGCTATGACTCACTAAACCCCCTTTCATTGGGTTAGGGAGCTCTATTGTAATTCAATGAATCAATAATAGTTTTTATCTTCTTCTTCAATCTTTTCTCTTGAATTTTTGTTAGAAAGCTTCTCGATCTAATTCCATTGGTTAGTTGTCTTGGGAAAGAAACTATCCATAATTGGAATCCTTCGGAACCTTGGGAAAGGAATAGAGGATTCATGCTAGAGAAGCTTTCTCACAGTGAATTGGATTGGGGTTTGGATGGATATTGTGACATGTAATCCTACCAAATTGTGGTTCATGAAACTGTGTGGCATAATCAGTGATCGAGCGTCATCTCTTCTTATGAACATTTAAACCAAGGGATTGGGAATTTGTTTGTTTTTAGAGAGAATTGGTGAACCAAGGGATTGGGATCCAATCATATAAGATTGCCAAGCAAAATTCAATGAACGCATTGGTTGAGGAAGGGATAAAAATGTTTTGATTCGGAGATCTCAATATCTCCTGAAACCCAATGAATTCCCCATTTCTGATCTACCACTTTCTCTTTACATTCTGCAATTAAATTCATGCAATCACCCCGATCCCTTTTTAATTTCAGCAATTTAGCTTCTCGCTCTTTAATTCATGCAATTTAAGATTCCGCAATTTCAATTTCTTACCATTTACGTTTCCCGCCAATTTTACATTCCGCAATTCTCATCTAAATCTTGATTCCGCTCAACTAGAACACACTTCTAATCCGAATTGCTCACTCAACCAATACTTGTGGGATTCGACCTCACTCTATTGTGAGTTTTTACTTGACGATAACCGGTGCACTTGCCGGAAGGAATTTTTGCCGATCGTGCAATTTCCTAAAATCATAGCATCACTTCTCAAGACACCAGTTCAGCAGATTTTCGGGGAGATTAGGGTCTCCGTGGTATAGGCTATAATCATAAGAAGCAGCGTTTTCTGATCCAGAAGATTCGACCTTGTCTGTGCCACTTTGAATTGGATCGCCAGGAGAATGACTTGCTAAGCACTTCACCCTTCGTCAGATTGGATGACCACGACCAATGGCGTTCAATCTGTAGTAAAGGAGATCAATGACCACGACCCATGGCGTTGATCACATACAACCTGCCATAGAAAAGATCACTCACAAGCAGAGAAGATAGTACTACCCGAATTAATTCAGAAAGACTAAGCAACTCCAACCTTTAACTATTCTCTTTTCATATTATACACAACTTTTGAGTTCTAATTACTCTTTTTTTCTTTATTTCCATTACTGACTCTATTTGATATAAAAAGTAATTTATACAATATTAAAACACATTAAATCCTTCTGATCTGCCTGACTAAGACCTGCAGGATAACCATAGATTGCTTCAAACGACAATCTCCGTGGGATCGACCCTAACTCGCTCCACTATTACTTGGACAACCTAGTACACTTGCTGGTACAACACTACAAAAGTGTGGGGATTTGTGCTACCATGTTTTTAGCACCATTGCCGGGGATTGTTGAGTTTGGACAAACTGACAGATTGTCTTGCTCCCTAGATCAGGTATTGTCTTTGATTTTTGCAAGAGTATAACTTTCCTTATTTGATTTGAATCTTTTATTTTTATTTTATTTTTCTCTTATTTTTCAAAAAATTTTTTTTAAAACATTTAAAACTCCTTTCAAAAAAATATTTTTCTTTTCTTTGTTTGATCTTTGTTTTTGGTTAGGGTCTTGTGTTATTTTTCTTGGTTAAAATTTTCGAAATTTCTGAGTTCTTTTTCTAAAATTTTTAAATTTAGTATCTTTTTGTTTGAAGCTTGTTTAATCTTTAAGTTTGGTGTTTGAGTCTTTTATTTTGTTCTTTGGTAATTTTTTGCTTCTTTGAGTCTCTGTATTTGTTAATTACAACAATTTTCAAATTTTTTGGTATCTTCTTTTCAAAAAGTCTTCAAAAATAATTTTTCTTTGGTTAAATCTTGTGTCAAATTTTTAACTTTGGTGTCTTCTTATTATTCTTCTTTAATTTTTCGACAATTTATGTTGTGTTTTCTAAAATTTTCAAGTTTGGTGTTCTTTGTGTGTTCTTGTGCTCTTTGAGTCTTGTTCTTTGTGTTCATGTTAGTCTTGAAAGTGTTCTTAAGTCTTTTTTGTATTTTGATCTTAAAATTTTTAAGTTTGTTGTCCCTTTGTGTTTCCCTCCAAAATTTCGAAAAATAGGGACATTAGATCTAAAAATTTTAAGTCTTGTGTCTTTTACTTCTTTTTCTCTTTTATCATTAAATTTAAAAATAAAAAAATATCTTTTATATTTTTATTTCAACTGTATTTTCGAAAATCACAAATAAAAATCTAGTTTTCAATTTTAAAATTTTATCTTAGTTGTCAATTTTTCAAAAATTAAATCTTTTCGAAAAAATTAAAAATCTTATCATTTTCAAAATCTTGTCTTATCTTATTTCAAAAATTCAATTTTTCAAAATTCAAACTCCCAAATTTAAAATTCAAATTTCAAATTTCAAATTCCAATTTTCAAAATTAACCCTTTTCAAAAATCAAATCTTTTTCAAATTTCTATCTTATCTTGTTGACTTTTTCAAAAATTCAAAATCTAAAATTTTAAAATTTAAAATTTCAAATTCAAATTTTAAAAATTCAAAATTTAAAATTGGAAATGCAAAATTCAATTTTCAATTTTCAAATTTCAAAATTTAAATTGTAATTTTCAAATTTCTAATCTTAAATTCAAACCTCTTTTTAATTAATTACTTATCTTCTCTCTCTTCTTTTTCAAACTTCCTAACTAACTCCTCTACTCTTCTCTTTTATTTTTTGAATTAAATTCTTTTGAATTAATTAATTTTAATTTTGGATCAAATAAATAAATAAAATAAAAAATATATTTTAATTATTGTTTATCTTCTCTCCTTCTATCTTCTTCCTTCTTCATCTTCTATATTTCTTAATCATGAACCCAAGTGGGAATGAAGAGTTCAGAAGAACTCTGGGATCTTATACAAATCCCACTCTTGACTTCTATAGAAGAAGTATTAGCATACCTCACATCAGAGCTAGTAGCTTTGAACTCAACCCTCAACTTATTACTCTGGTGCAGCAAAACTACCAGTATTATGGGCTTCCTCAGGAAGAACCTAGAAAATTCCTGGCAGATTTCTTAAATATTACTAACACAATACACAGTGATGGGGTAGACCAATATGTCTACAGATTATTGCTTTTTTCTTTTGTTGTAAAGGACCAAGCAAAAATGACCTAGCAAAAATGACCTAGCAAAAATGACCAATAAACAGTTAGTGGACATATTTTTAACTCAATACTTCCCCCCAAGAAAGATGACCTAGCTGAGGCTGGATATTCAAGGCTTCAAACAAGGAAATAGTGAATCTCTTTATGATGTTTGGTAGAAGTATAGGAGGATGCTAAGAAAATGTCCCACTAAAATCTTTTCAGAACGGGTACAGTTAGACATCTTCTACTATGGGCTTTCAGACATGGCTAGAATGTCTTTGGACCACTCTACTGGTGGTTCCATACACATGAGAAAAACTATTGGAGAGGCTCAAGAGCTTATTGAGACAGTTGCCACTAATCAGCATCTGTACTCATCTCCTGAGGCCTCTATAAAAGGAGAGGTTAAGACAGTAGCTGCTGAATTTAACCCTCCAAAGCAGGATGGCCCACTGACTCAGCAACTCCATGCCCTTGCCCAGCAACTGCTGGAACTGCAAGAGGCTCTACGAGAAACTCAGGCTTCTAACAGGAATGTAAAAGCCCAGTTGAGTCAAACAAGGCAGCAGTTATCTAAGCAGATAACAGATGAATGCCAAGCTATTCAGGTGATGAGTGAGAAAACCTTAAGCACCCAACCTCAGTACAATAAGAATGAAAAGCCCAAAGAGGATAACCAGTTCTCTGCACAAGATAACTCTGGGCATTTAAACGCCTAGAGAGGTATCCCTCTTGGCATTGAATGCTAGAAAAGGGTAGAGACTAGGCGTTCAAACGCCCAGAGAGGTATCCCTATTAGTGTTGAACGCTAGGAAAGGGCAGAGATTGGACGTTCAAACGCCTAAGGGGGCAGCAGCATGGGAGTTGAACGCCCAAGCAAGGGAAGTCAACCACTCACTGATAATAACCCTCCTAAGGAAGCTAGTAACCCCCATTCCAGCATACTAGGCATTCGGCCTCCATCAACCAAGGTTGATGATTATAAGGCTAGGATGCCATTTCCTCAAAAACTCTGTCAAGAAGAAAAGGATAAATAGTTTGCCCACTTTGCAGAGTATCTCACAACATTAGAGATAAATATCCCTTTTGCAGAAGCTCTTGAACAGATACCCTTTTATGCAAAGTTCATGAAGGACATTCTAAGTTAAAAGAAGGATTGGAGAGAAACACAAACAGTCCTTCTCACTGAAGAATGCAGTGCAATCATTCAGAACAGCTTACCAGAAAAGCTTAAGGACCCTGGAAGCTTTTTGATACCATGCACTCTAGGTGATGCTTGTACAAGGACAACTCTATGTGACATTGGAGCAAGCATCAACCTAATACCCGCTTCTTTAATAAAGAAGCTCTGTTGGACTGAGGAGGTCAAACAAACCCGTATATGCCTTGAACTTGCTGATGGGTCTATTAACATACCATCAGGAGTAATAGAGGGCATGATTGTCAGGGTTGGACCCTTTGCCTTTCCTACTGACTTTGTGGTATTGAACATGGAGGGGCAAAAGAGTGCATCCCTTATCCTAGGAAGGCCCTTCCTAGTTACAGGACTTACCCTCATTGATGTTGAAAATGGGGAAGTAACCTTGAGAGTCAATGAGGAAAAGTTCGTACTGAATGCTGTAAAGGCTATGCAGCATCCATAGATTACTGAGGAATGCATGAGCATTGACCTCATTGACCTCAAGTGCGTAAAACACATAGGACCACACTTGGGCCGACTATAAGTGACCTTAAGGGTATTAACCCAGCCCGATGCATGCATAAAATCCTAATGGAGGATAATGTCAAACCAGTGGTGCAACCACAAAGGCCTTTGAACCCAGCTAAAAAGGAAGTAGTGCGGAAAGAAGTTACTAAGCTCTATGAGGCAGGGATTATTTATCCCATCTCTGATAGCCCCTGGGTGAGCCCTATCCAAGTTGGCCTTAAGAAGGGAGGCATGACAGTGATTCATAATGAAAAGAATGAACTGATCCCTAAAAGGACAGTTACAGGGTGGCGTATGTTCATTGACTATAGAAGGCTCAATGACGCCACCAGGAAATATCACTTTCCTTTACCCTTCATTGACCAAATTCTAGATCTTAAATAAGGGGATAGAATTGGATCAAGCAAAGGTGGAAGTGATAGAACGCTTGCCTCTACCTACTAGTGTCAAGGCAATCAGAAGTTTCATAGGACATGCAGGATTTTATAGGCGATTCATAAAAGATTTTTCAAAAATCGCCAAAGCCCTATATAATCTCTTGGCCACTGATACAGAAAAATTAGTTTCACGTATTTACTACCAGCAAGTATAATGGGTCGTATCAAGTAATAAAATTCACAAAAGTGAGGTCGATCCCACGAGGATTAAAGGATTAAGTAATCAATAGTTAGTTGATTATTTAGACAGTTCAATTTGGAGTGATGAGCAACAAGAAAGGGAAATGACATGAAATTAAAAGAAAGCCATAAAGAGCAAGAAGGTAAAGAACATAAAGCAGAGTGCAGGAAAATAAAGTGCTGGAAAGTAAAGTGCAAGCAATAGAAAGTACAAGAAAGTAAAGTGCAAGAGAGTAAATGACGGAAACATAAATTACTAGAAGTAAAAATAAAAAGAAAGCATTGGGATCAAGAGGTATTGCACTCTCAGGATCAACAATTCTCATCTCCTCTTCAATCATGCAATCATTGATCTCTTGGCAAATCATAAGTAACCAAACCCCAATCTCTTGGTGATTTAATTTCTTTTAACTTGATCAATAGCCAATCTCTTGATCTAATTAGTCATCAAAAGAGATGAAGTTCATTTTTTAATTCAAAGGCCACACAACCCTCAAGACCTCAATTCAAAGTGGTTATATCTCACATACCAACTAAGAATGTATTGATCAAGAGAATTATGAGAGAAGAGCCTCAAACTGAATTCCATGGTCCCTTTTACAGGGGTCACATGTAATTCAAGTAGATCCAATCCCCCTTTTGGTAGTAATTGAATCTATGAAGCACAAAGACTCTTTCCAAAGCAACAATAAAAGAAGAATTGAAGAAGAAAAATGAAAATAAATCAACCCATTGAATTACAATAGAGCTCTCTTTCCCGATGGAAAGAGTTAGAAATTCATAACTAAAATATTTACAAAGTAAGAAAGTGGAGGAGAAGTGAAATATGGAGAGAAGGTCCGAAGACCCCTCCAAACTATGTTTCCAGCCAAGAGTTCCTTTTTTCATGTGATGAACTAAAGCCTATTTATAAGCTAGCCAAAATTAAAATTGAAATGAAATTGAAAATAAATTAAAATCAAATGAAAATTAACTATTCTAGATGATTCTTGTGGCCTTGATTGGTTCACAATTGTGGGTTTGCTTGCTTGAAGTATAAGAGGACTTGGAGTGAAGTTAAATGAGCAAAGGTGAGACTTCCAGGTTTGCGTAGCATTTTTAAAGGAATCATAGCGCTCGTGCACTCACGCGAATGCGTCACCCACGCGTGTGCATCATCAATGTTTTTGGTGTCAAAGGCGTAGCGTTAATGTCAAAGGTGCTTTTCCACGCATACGCTTCGTCCATGTGTGCGCATGGCCTTTCAAAAATATCACTTTCACGCGTACGTGTCACCCACGTGTATGCAATGCCAGCTAAATTTTCCCACTTCGCTATCGCAGGCGCTCTTGGAACAAACGTAGCGCCAAAGGTGCTCTCCCCTGATGCAAGTGTAGCGCCAAAGGCGCCATCTCTCCTTGCTTCATGCCATGCTTCCTTGATTTAATTAGTGGGTCATGGGCCACGCTTTTAAAAGCGTGGCCTAAGGTTTCAACGCGTGCTCAAACTTCAAAGTGTGTCCAAAATTCCTCTTTTCTTCTTTTGAGATTCATTTGGGCTTTTTTGCTTCTTTTTCTACTATTTCCTACAAAATTTATCAAATAAAAAGATAAAAAAAAATATACTACTTAATCACTAAAACACTTCCAAATTTAAGCATTAAACATTAATTTCTTGTATGAAAAAGCGTAGAAAAACCTAACATGATGCGTAGTCATCACAACACCAATCATAAACTTTGCTTGTCCTCAAGCAAATAAAGAATCATTCAATAAAGTTTGACAATCCAAGGGGAGAAGAATAGCAAGTTGATGTTCATGTTAGCTAGTTTTCTATGCGTGCAACAATCACAAAAGAAATTCAAATAATTGATGTTTCTATCTAGCTCATTTTATGAAATCTTTTCTTAATATCCCTTCCATGAAATAAGCTTTTCCTTTCTTTCTTAGCTTAGGCTTTGACTTTAAATGCTTTATTTTCATGTATTACCTCTTGATACATAAGCACCACAAGCATTTAATTAGAGGACTTCTTTAAGCTCATTTGATTTTTTTCTTTTCTCTCTAATCATTGATGCTAAGAGCCTTGAGCATTGAGGGAGTGCTTTTACACTTGAGCCTAGCCTTGACTCCAAGTATTTTGTTTTCAAGCTTTTTACTTGACACATAAACACCACAAGTACTTGACAATTGAATTGTCATTGGTACTCAGAGCCTTCAGCTTTCTCATTCTTTCCCTTTTTCTATTCTTTCCTTAATTACATTTGCTTTTTCAAGGTTTTCATGATTCCAAAAATTTCATAAAATGCCCTAGATGAAAACTTCAATTAAACAAATTCAAGTGAATTGAGCAACAATAGTCATGCTAGCCTTCCAATACTTATATGCTTATGTTAGGTTCTTCTTTAATTACCTTTTTTGTTTATGATCATGATTACTTAATTACTTTGACTCACAAAATTCAAGATGATAGTCATCATAACACAGCAACATGTTACAATTCAAATATTAAGCTATGCTTATTCACAAAGAGCAACCACACATGTGGTTGCGCGTGTACGCATAACCCATACTCTTTCGTACAACAGCAGCAGTACTTGCAAGTGCATTGGGTCGTCCAAGTAATACCTGAGCAAGTCAGGGTCGATCCCACGAGGATTGTGGCTCGAAGCCAGCTTATGGTTGTCTTGCAGGTCTTAGTCAGGCAGAATAAAAAAGTTTATGAAGTACGATGATCATGTAATAATAGGAATTATATGCTGGGAATTGGAATAAGTGATAGGATTAGATTGAAAGTCGGAGTTACTTTGTCTTTCTGAAGTAACTCTAGTACTACCGTCTTCTTTGCTTGTGAATGATCTTCTTCTATGGAAGGCTGTATGTGATCAACGCCACGGCCAGTGGTTTAAGGTTTTACCGGTTGATCTCCTCTACTAACAAGTTGAATGCCCTGGTTAAGTGGTTTGAGGTTTTACCTATCCAATCTGCTGGAGGGTAAATCGCATAGCAATCTATTCTCTTGGCGATCCTACTCAAAACTCCACAAACAAGGTAGAATCTTTCGGATCAGAGAACGCTGCTTCATGAATCTAGCCTATACCACGGAGACCTTAATCGCCTTGGAGATCGGCTAAACTGATGTCTCGAGAAGTCCCAATGAAATCGTGGATTAACCGTCTGAGAGATGTAAATCCATAGCTATTGGTTCGTGCTTTCCGGCCAAATATTCACACGAATCCAAGTAGACACAGGTGTTTGTCAAACACATTCGTCTTAATGTGATGAACAAAGCCAATTTGTCAGATCGTCCTGTTCATCACGATGGAGATCAGGATATATATCTTAGAGATAGATCAGACACAGACCGAAGAAGAAGAAATAGTACTTTAATTAATTCATAGGATTCAGCAGGGCTCCTCCCCTCAACCTAGGAGGTTTAGAAACTCATACTGAAAATAAAAACACAAGGATGAAAATAATGGCAGTCTTCCCTCCCAGAGGGGGAGGAAGGTGATGAAAATTGTTCCAGTCTGATAAGTGATTAAGATTACATAAGCATAAACCCTTAAATAGATGACTAGTAGGGTAAAACAGTCTATTTAATGCTAAAATATACTTTTGAGGCCCACTTGGTGAGTGTTTGGGCTGAACCTTGATGAGATCCACGTGCCATGATGTCCTTGGGGCGTGGAATGCCAGCCAGGAGTCCTTTCTGGGCGTGTGGACGTTGGGCTCTGGTCCTTGGGCGCTGGACACTTGGAAGGGAGCAAGAAGCTGGCGTTGGGTGCCAGTTTTGGGCTTTCTAATCCAAAGCAAAGTATAAACTATTATATATTGATGAAAAGCTCTGGAAGTCAGCTTTCCATAGCCATTGAGAGAGCTCCATTTGGATTCATTTAGCTCCATAAAATGGCTTTCAAATGAAGGCAGGTTAGATTTGGACAGCATCTGTCTCTGAATCAGACTTCTACTCCAGCTCTTCAATTTCAGCTAGAAATTACCTGAAATTGCCCAAAAACAAAAACACTCATCGTAGAATCCAAAAAATGTGATTTTAATACTAAAACCTATAAAAACGTAATGAAAACTAAATAAAAACTACTAAAAACTATATGAAAGTGATGTCAAAAAGTGTATAAAATATCCGCTCATCACAACACTAAACTTAAACTGTTGCTTGTCCCCAAGTAACTATAAACACAGTAGGATAGAAAAGAAAATTAATATTCAATAAATTTCTAAGTTTCAAATGAAGCTTAGTTAAAATCAGAAGAGCGGGACTTAGTTGCCTTTTTCTTCTGAATAGTTTTGGCGTCTCACTATCCATTGAAATTCAGAGATGCTGGCATCCTTAGAAACTTAGAATCTATATGATATTATTGACTTTCTGATGAGCGGATAATTTATACGCTTTTTGGTATTGTTTTTAGGTAGTTTTTAGTAAGTTTAAGCTACTTTTAGGGATGTTTTCATTAGTTTTTATGTTAAATTCACATTTCTGGACTTTTCTATGAGTTTGTGTGTTTTTCTGTGATTTCAGGTAATTTCTGGCTGAAATTGAGGGATTTGAGCAAAACTCTGAAAAAGGCTGACAAAAAGGACTGCTGATGCTGTTGGAATCTGACCTCCCTGCACTCAAAATGAATTTTCTGGAGCTACAGAACTCCAATTGGCAGGCTCTCAACGGCGTTGGAAAGTAGACATCCAGGGCTTTCCAGCAATATATAATAATTCATACTTTATTCGGAAATTGATGACGTAACTTGGCGTTGAACGCCAAGTTCATGCTGCTGTCTGGAGTTAAACGCCAGAAAAACGTCATGATCCGGAGTTGAATGCCCAAAACACGTCATAACTCGGAGTTCAACTCCAAGAGAAGCCTCAGCTCGTGGATTAATCAAGCTCAGCCCAAACATACACCAAGTGGGCCCCGGAAGTGGATTTATGCATCAAATACTTAATCATGTAAACCCTAGGAACTAGTTTATTATAAATAGAACATTTAACTAATGTATTTGACATCTTTGAACGCATAGTTCTTAGACCATGGGGGCTGGCCATTCGGCCATGCCTGAACCTTTTACTTATGTATTTTCAAAGGTGGAGTTTCTGCACACCATAGATTAAGGGTGTGGAGCTCTGCTATACCTCAAGTATTAATGCAATTCTATTTTATTCCATTCAATTCTATCTTATTCTTATTCCAAGATATTCATTCGCACCCAAGAACATGATGAATATGATGATTATGTGACGCTCATTATCATTCTCACTTATGAACGCGCGTGATTGACAACCACCTCCGTTCTACATGCAACCGAGCTTGAATGTGTATCTCTTAGATTCCCCAACAGAATCTTCGTGGTATAAGCTAGATAGATGGCGGCATTTATGAGGATCCGAAAAGTCTCACCTTGTCTGTGGTATTCCGAGTAGGATCCTGGGAATCCGGAAAGTCTAACCTTGTCTGTGGTATTCCGAGTAGGATTCCGGTAATGAATGACTGTGACGTGCTTCAGACTCGCAAGTGCTGGGCGTTAGTGACAGACGCAAAAGAATCAAGGGATTCTATTCCAGTAGGCGCGGGAACCAACCAGTGATTAGCCGTGCTGTGACAGAGCGCGTGAGCGTAGTTTTCACTGCGAGGATGGGATGTAGCCTTCGGCCAGGTGATGCCTCCAGACGATTAGCCATGCGAGTGACAGCCGCAGAGGACCATTTTCCCGAGAGAATTGAAAGTAGCCATCGTCGAACGGTGAACCCCTATACACAGCTTGCCATGGAAAGGAGTAAGAAGGATTGAGTTGAAGCAGTAGGAAAGTAGGCATTCTTGAGCCATACAGTCTCTCCATTCGCTTATCTGAAATTCCCACCAATGAATCTGCATAAGTATTCTATCCCTTTTATTATTTCTTCTTTTTATATAATTTTCGAAACCATAAACAATTTTAATCTGCCTAACTGAGATTTACAAGGTGACCATAGCTTGCTTCATACCAACAATCTTTGTGGGATCGACCCTTACTCGCGTAAGGTTTATTACTTGGACGACCCAGTACACTTGCTGGTTAGTTGAACGGAGTTGTGAAAACAACCGATGCCATAATAATGATTTCATACAAGTACAAAAGAACATGGATCACAATTTCGTCCACCAAGTTTTTGGCGCCGTTGCCGGGGATTGTTCGAGTATGGACAACTGACGGTTCATCTTGTTGCTCAGATTAGGTAATTTTCTTTTCAAAAATATTTTTCAAAAATTTTTCTTTTATTTTTCGTTTTTCCTCACATTATTTTCGAAAAAAAATTAATAAAAATACAAAAAAATTAGAAAATCATAAAAATCAAAAATATTTTATGTTTCTTGTTTGAGTCTTGAGTCAATTTTTAAGTTTGGTGTCAATTCCATGTTTTAAAAATTTTTCTTGCAATTTTCGAAAATTCCATGCATTCATATTGTTCTTCATGATCTTCAAGTTGTTCTTGGTAAGTTTTCTTGTTTGATCTTGATGTTTTCTTGTTTTGTGTCTTTTCTTGTTTTTCATGTGCATCTTTGCATTCATATTTTCCAAGCATTAAAAATTTCTAAGTTTGGTGTCTTGCATGTTTTCTTTGCATAAAAAATTTTTCAAAATTATGTTCTTGATGTTCATCATGATCTTCAAAGTGTTCTTGGTGTTCATCTTGACATTCATAGTGTTCTTGCATGCATCTTGTGTTTTGATCCAAAATTTTTATGTTTTGGGTTATGTTTGTGTTTTTCTCTCTCCTCATTAAAAATTCAAAAATAAAAAAAATATCTTTTCCTTATTTCCCTCCAAATTTTCGATATTTTGGGTTGACTTGGTCAAAAATTTTCAAAATTAGTTGTTTCTTACAAGTCAAGTCAAAATTTCAAATTTTAAAAATCTTATATTTTCAAAATCTTTTTCAAAAATCATATCTTTTTCATTTTTTTTCTTATTTTCGAAAATTTTAAAAATTATTTTTCAAAATATTTTTCTTATCTTTTATATCATATTTTCGAAAATATGCTAACAATTAATGTGATTGATTCAAAAATTTGAAGTTTGTTACTTTCTTGTTAAGAAAGGTTCAATCTTTAAGTTCTAGAATCTCATCTTGTAGTTTCTTGTTAGTGAAGTAAATAATTTCAAAATTTTTGAATTAAATCTTTTTATCTTTTATTTTGATCTTTTTCAAAAATTTTATCTTTTTCAAAATTTGATTTCAAAAAAAAAAAAAAATCTTAACTAACTTATTATCTTTTTATCTTTTTCAAATTTGATTTCAAATCTTTTTCAATCAACTAACTAACTTTTTGTTTGTTTCTTATCTTTTTCAAAACCACCTAACTACTTCTCCATCTTCTATTTTTAGAAAAATATCTCTTTCTTTTTCAAAAAATTCTTTTTAATTAATTAATTATCTCAAATTTTAAATTCAATTACATTTATCTCTAATTTTCGAAAATCACTAACCCCTTTTTAAAATTATTTTCGAAATTCTCTTTCTCTTTTCTTTTTCTATTTAATTATTTAATTACTAACACTTCTCTCCACCTCTCTTCATCCAAAAATCCGAATCTCTCTCTTCATTCTTCTACCCCTTCTTTTTCTACTAACATAAAGGAATCTCTATACTGTGACATAGAGGATTCCTCTTTCTTTTCTTGTTTTCTTCTCTTTCATATGAGCAGGAACAGGGATAAAGGCACTCTTGTTGAAATTGATCCAGAACCTGAAAGGACTCTGAAGAGAAAATTAAGAGAAGTTAAACTACAACAATCCAGAAACAACCTTTCAGAAATTTTCGAACAAGAGAAGGAGATGGCAGCCGAAAATAATAATAATGCAAGGAGAATGCTTGGTGACTTCACAAAGCCAATGTCCAAGTTTGATGGAAGAAGCATCTCCATTCCTGCCATTGGAGCCAACAACTTTGAGCTGAAACCTCAGCTAGTTGCTTTAATGCAACAAAACTGCAAGTTTTATGGACTTCCCTCTGAAGATCCTTACCAGTTTTTAACTGAGTTCTTGCAGATCTGTGAGACTGTAAAGACGAATGGAGTTGATCCTGAAGTCTACAGACTCATGCTTTTCCCTTTTGCTATAAGAGACAGAGCTAGAATATGGTTGGATTCACAACCCAAGGATAGCCTGGACTCATGGGATAAGCTGGTCACTACCTTCCTGGATAAATTCTTTCCTCCTCAAAAGCTGAGCAAGCTGAGAGAGGATGTTCAAACCTTCAAACAAAAAGATGGTGAATCCCTCTATGAAGCTTGGGAAAGATACAAGCAGCTAATCAAAAGATGTCCATCTGACATGTTTTCAGAATGGACCATATTAGATATATTCTATTATGGTCTATCTGAATTTTCGAAAATGTCATTGGACCATTCTGCAGGTGGATCTATTCACCTGAAGAAAACGCCTGAAAAGGCTCAAGAACTCATTGACATGGTTGCAAATAACCAGTTCATGTACACTTCTGAGAGGAATTCCGTGAACAATGGGATACCTCAGAAGAAAGGAGTTCTTGAAATTGATACTCTGAATGCCATATTGGCTCAGAACAAAGTGTTGACTCAACAGGTCAACATAATCTCTCAAAATCTGAATGGATGGCAACATGCATCCAACAGTAGTAGAGAGGCAGCTTCTGAAGAAGCTTATGATCCTGAGAACCCTGCCATGGCAGAGGTTAATTACATGGGTGAACCTTATGGAAACACCTATAACTCATCATGGAGAAATCATCCAAATTTCTCATGGAAGGATCAACAAAAGCCTCAACAAGGCTTTAATAATGATGGACGTAATAGGCTGGGCAATAGCAAGCCATATCCATCATCTTCTCAGCAACAGACAGAGAATTCTGAACAAAACACCTCTAATTTAGCCAATGTAGTGTCTGATCTGTCAAAGGCCACTTTCAGTTTTATGAGTGAAACAAGATCCTCCATTAGAAATCTGGAGGCACAAGTGGGCCAGCTGAGTAAGAAAGTCATTGAAACTCCTCCCAGTATTCTCCCAAGCAATACAGAAGAGAATCCAAAAGGAGAGTGCAAAGCCATTGACATAGTCAATATGGCCGAATACACAAGGGAGGAGGAGGACGAAAATCCTAGTGAGAAAGACCTCCTGGAACGTCCCTCAAGCAAGAAGGAGTTTCCTATTAAGGATCCAAAGGAATCTGAGGCTCACAAAGAGACCATAGAGATTCCATTAAATCTCCTTCTGCCATTCATGAGCTCTGAAGACTATTCATCCTCTGAAGAGGATGAAGATATGACTGGAGAGCAAGTTGCTCAATATTTAGGAGCTATCATGAAGCTGAATGCCAAGTTATTTGGTAATGGGACTTGGGAAAGTGAACCTCCCTTGCTCATTAATGAACTGGATACTTGGATTCAGAAAATTCTACCTCAAAAGAAACAAGATCCTGGCAAGTTCTTAATACCTTGTACCATAGGCACCATGATCTTTGAAAAAGCTCTGTGTGATCTGGGATCAGGGATAAATCTTATGCCACTCTCTGTAATGGAGAAGCTGGGGATCATTGAGGTACAACCTGCCTTGTTCTCATTACAACTGGCAGACAAGTCATTGAGACAAGCCTATGGAATAATAGAGGACGTGCTAGTAAAGGTTGAAGGCCTTTACATCCCTGCTGATTTCATAATCTTAGACACTAGGAAGGAAGAGGATGATTGCATCATCCTTGGAAGACCTTTCCTATCCACAGCAGGAGCTGTGATAGATGTCAACAGAGGTGAATTAGTCCTTCAATTGAATGGGGACTACCTTGTGTTTAAGGCACATGGCCATCCCTCTGTGACAGAAGAGAGTAAGCATGAAGAGCTTCTCTCAGTTCAGAGTCAAGAAGAGCCCACACAGTCAAACTCTAAGTTTGGTGTTGTGAGGCCACAACCAAACTCTAAGTTTGGTGTTAAGACCCCATATCCAAACTCTAAGTTTGGTGTTGGCAACTATACAACATTGACCTGATCACCTTGTGGCTCCATGAGAGCCACTGTCAAGATATTGACATTAAAGAAGCGCTTGTTGGGAGGCAACCCAATTTTATTTATTTAATTTTTATTTTATTTTATTGCTATTTTGTGTTTTATTAGGTACATGATCATGAGGAGTCACGAAAAAAATCATAAAAATTAAAAACAGAATCAAAAACAGCAGAAGAAAAAAATTTCACCCTGGAGGACGCACGGGCTGGCGTTCAACGCCAGTAAGATGCATCTGGCTGGCGTTCAACGCCAGAACAGAGCACCATTCTGGCGCTAAACGCCAGAAACAAGCAACATCCTGGCGCTGAACGCCAGGAATGTGCCCAGAAAGGAAAAACTGGCGCTGAACGCCAGTAAGAAGTATGAAACTGGCGCTGAACGCCAGAAACATGCTTCACATGGGCGTTGAACGCCCAGAATGTGCACCAATGGGCGTTTAAACGCCAGAAGGGTGTGCAAAGGCATTTTACATGCCTATTTGGTGCAGGGATGGAATTCTTTGACACCTCAGGATCTGTGGACCTCACAGGATCCCCACCTACCTCGCCCTCTCTCGTTCCATTCATGGTCATCCCTTCTGTTTTTCATTCACCACCTACATCTATCCACTCTTCCCCATACACCCCACCTACCTTTACAATTCAACTTCTCTTTCCCACCCAATCCCACCCATATAGCCGAACCCATCTCCCCTCACTCACCTCCTTTTTCTTCTTCTTCTTCTTCTTCTCTTCTTTCCTCTCTTGCTCGAGGGCGAGCAATATTTTAAGTTTGGTGTGGTAAAAGCATAGCTTTTTTGCTTTTCCATTACCATTAATGGCACCTAAGGCCAGAGAAACCTCAAAGGGAAGACAAAAGCTTCCACCCCTGAGTCATGGGAGATGGAAAGACTCATATAAAGCCGTCTTAGCTCAGTGGTAGAACATGTGGCTGCAAATCAAGAGATCCCTGAGATACCTCAGGGGATAAGTTGTCCTCCACACAAATATTGGAAGCAACTAAGGGTAGAAACACCAAAATTACTAGGAATCATTCAACAGAAGCAAGGAAGAGACATAGAGGAGCTCAAAAAGCACCATTGGACCTTCAAGAAGGCGCCACCCTCACTCAGGTGGATTCATTCCTTGTTCTTATTTCTTTCTGCTTTTCGATTTTTAATGTTGAGTTTATCTATGTTTTGTGTCTTTATTTCATGATCATTAGTATGTAACCATGCCTTAAAGCTATGAATAAAATCCCTTAATCCTTCACCTCTCTTAAATGAAAAATATTTTAATTCAAAAGAACAAGAAGTACATGAATTTCGAATTTATCCTTGAATTTAATTTAATTATATTGATGTGGTGACAATACTTTTGTTTTCTGAATGAATGCTTGAACAGTGCATATGTCTTTTGATCTTGTTGTTTATGAATGTTAAAACTGTTGGCTCTTGAAAGAATGATGAACAAAGAGAAATGTTATTGATAATCTGAAAAATCATGAAATTGATTCTTGAAGCAAGAAAAAGCAGTGAACAAGAAGAAAATGGCGAAAAAAAAAAGAAGGAGCAGTAGAAAAAGCCAATAGCCCTTAAAACCAAAAGGCAAGGGTAAAAAGGATCCAAGGCTTTGAGCATCAATGGATAGGAGGGCCCAAGGAAATAAAATCCAGGCCTAAGCGGCTAAATCAAGCTGTCCCTAACCATGTGCTTGTGTCATGAAGATCCAAGTGAAAAGCTTGAGACTGAGTGGTTAAAGTCGTGATCCAAAGCAAAAAGAGTGTGCTTAAGAGCTCTGGACACCACTAACTGGGGACTCTAGCAAAGCTGAGTCACAATCTGAAAAGGTTCACCCAGTTATGTGTCTGTGGCATTTATGTATCCGGTGGTAATACTGGAAAACAAAGTGCTTAGGGCCACGGCCAAGACTCATAAGTAGCTGTGTTCAAGAATCAACATACTTAACTAGGAAAGTCAATAACACTATCTGAAATTCTAAGTTCCTAGAGAAGCCAATCATTCTAAACTTCAAAGGAAAAAGTGAGATGCCAAAACTATTTAGAAGCAAAAAGCTACAAGTCCCGCTCATCTAATTATAATTAATATTCATTGATATTTTGGAATTCATAGTATATTCTCTTCTTTTTATCCTATTTGATTTTCAGTTGCTTGGGGACAAGCAACAATTTAAGTTTGGTGTTGTGATGAGCGGATAATTTATACGCTTTTTGGTATTGTTTTTAGGTAGTTTTTAGTAAGTTTAAGCTACTTTTAGGGATGTTTTCATTAGTTTTTATGTTAAATTCACATTTCTGGACTTTACTATGAGTTTGTGTGTTTTTCTGTGATTTCAGGTAATTTCTGGCTGAAATTGAGGGATTTGAGCAAAACTCTGAAAAAGGCTGACAAAAAGGACTGCTGATGCTGTTGGAATCTGACCTCCCTGCACTCGAAATGGATTTTCTGGAGCTACAGAACTCCAATTGGCGCGCTCTCAACGGCGTTGGAAAGTAGACATCCAGGGCTTTCCAGCAATATATAATAGTTCATACTTTATTCGGAAATTGACGACGTAACTTGGCGTTGAACGCCGAGTTCATGCTGCTGTCTGGAGTTAAACGCCAGAAAAACGTCATGATCCGGAGTTGAACGCCCAAAACACGTCATAACTCGGAGTTCAACTCCAAGAGAAGCCTCAGCTCGTGGATTAATCAAGCTCAGCCCAAACATACACCAAGTGGGCCCCGGAAGTGGATTTATGCATCAAATACTTAATCATGTAAACCCTAGGAGCTAGTTTATTATAAATAGAACATTTAACTAATGTATTTGACATCTTTGAACGCATAGTTCTTAGACCTTGGGGGCTGGCCATTCGGCCATGCCTGAACCTTTTACTTATGTATTTTCAACGGTGGAGTTTCTGCACACCATAGATTAAAGGTGTGGAGCTCTGCTGTACCTCAAGTATTAATGCAATTCTATTTTATTCCATTCAATTCTATCTTATTCTTATTCCAAGATATTCATTCACACCCAAGAACATGATGAATGTGATGATTATGTGACGCTCATTATCATTTTCACTTATGAACGCGCGTGATTGACAACCACCTCCGTTCTACATGCAACCGAGCTTGAATGTGTATCTCTTAGATTCTCCAACAGAATCTTCGTGGTATAAGCTAGATAGATGGCGGCATTTATGAGGATCCGGAAAGTCTCACCTTGTCTGTGGTATTCCGAGTAGGATCCTGGGAATCCGGAAAGTCTAACCTTGTCTGTGGTATTCCGAGTAGGATTCCGGTAATGAATGACTGTGACGTGCTTCAGACTCGCAAGTGCTGGGCGTTAGTGACAGACGCAAAAGAATCAAGGGATTCTATTCCAGTAGGCGCGGGAACCAACCAGTGATTAGCCGTGCTGTGACAGAGCGCGTGAGCGTAGTTTTCACTGCGAGGATGGGATGTAGCCTTCGGCCAGGTGATGCCTCCAGACGATTAGCCATGCGAGTGACAGCCGCAGAGGACCATTTTCCCGAGAGGATTGAAAGTAGCCATCGTCGAACGGTGAACCCCTATACACAGCTTGCCATGGAAAGGAGTAAGAAGGATTGAGTTGAAGCAGTAGGAAAGTAGGCGTTCTTGAGCCATACAGTCTCTCCATTCGCTTATCTGAAATTCCCACCAATGAATCTGCATAAGTATTCTATCCCTTTTATTATTTCTTCTTTTTATATAATTTTCGAAACCATAAACAATTTTAATCTGCCTAACTGAGATTTACAAGGTGACCATAGCTTGCTTCATACCAACAATCTTTGTGGGATCGACCCTTACTCGCGTAAGGTTTATTACTTGGACGACCCAGTACACTTGCTGGTTAGTTGAACGGAGTTGTGAAAACAACCGATGCCATAATAATGATTTCATACAAGTACAAAAGAACATGGATCACAATTTCGTCCACCACTTTCCTAGTTAAGCTTATTTTGATTCTTAAACACAGTTTTCTGAGTATTGGCTATGACCCTAAGCACTCTGTTTTACAATATTACCACCGGATACATCCATGCCACAGACACTTTAACTAGGTGAACCTTTTCTGATTGTGGCTCAGCTTTGCTAAAGTCCCCAGATAGAGGTGTCTAGAGTTCTTAAGCACACTCTTTTTGCTATGGACCACGACTTTAACGGCTCAGTCTCAAGCTTTTCACTTGACACCTTCACGCCACAAGCACATGGTTAGGGACAACATGGTTTAGCCGCTTAGGCCAAGATTTTATTCCTTTGGGCCCTCCTAACCACTGATGCTCAAAGCCTTGGGCCCTTTTACCCTTGCCTTTTGGGTTAAAGGGT
Organism: Arachis stenosperma; assembly: GCF_014773155.1. NCBI lineage: Eukaryota > Viridiplantae > Streptophyta > Magnoliopsida > Fabales > Fabaceae > Arachis > Arachis stenosperma. Next base: position 77,517,972 of record NC_080379.1, read on the forward strand.
TACTGGCTTTTTGCTCTTGCCTGTTGGTTTGAAGAGCTATTGGCTTTTTTTTCTTGCTTTTTATTTTTTATTTTTATATTTTTCACCACTTTTTTTTCACATGCAAGCTTTTCCTTTTGCTGCTTTTTCTTGTTTCAAGAATCAATTTTTTAGATTTTTCAGATCACCAATAATAATTTTCCTTTTTCCTTATTCTTTCAAGAGCCAGCATTCATAAATTTCAACTTCAAAAATATGCACTCTTCAATCATACATTCAGAAAACAAAAGCAACTGACACCACATCAACATAATTAAACTAATCTTATTTTAGACTTGAAATTCATGCATCTCTCAATTATTTTCAATTAAAAATTTTCTTTTAAGCAAGGTGAGAGATATATGGAATATTTTATAACTTTTAAGACATCAACTACAAATTATCATGCAATTAGAACAATAGAACAAAAAATAAACAGATAGAAAATAGAAAAATGACAGGAAATGAGTAAAAGAGAACGAATCCACCTGAATGATGGCCAGTGCTCCTCCTTGAGGATCCAATGTGATTCTTGGTCTCTCCTATGTCACTCCTTTGTCTTTGTTGAGGCGGCTGCACAGGTTCATGTGCATGCTCTTTAGCTTGCTCCATCCTCTTGTTCTATACTTAAGAGTGGTAGAAGTCACAAAGCAAAGCTTTTGCAACACTAAAGTTAAGAATTTTGCTCTTCCTCGAGCAAATATGATTAATGGAAAAGAAGAAGGTGGTGTAGGTAGAGCTTCTGTGGGACCTCTTGGTCCTGAGAGGCTAGGGAATTCCAGATTCCCTACTCTCTTGCATTGGCATTTGAACGCCCTAGGGGCTGCTCCCTGGCTGGCGTTCAACGCCAGCAATGCTTCCCTCTTAGGGCATTGAACTCCCAGTAGGGCTTCCTGGCTGGTGCTCAACATTAACAGTCAACTTAGGGTGTTTTGTTTTCACTGCTGTGAAATCTATCTCTTGACTGATGCACATGATCATGACTCTAACAGCTGAAAGGAAAAACAAAAAGAAAATAAATTGTTGAGTAAGGTTGGGTTGCCTCCCAACAAGCGCTCTTTTAACATCACTAGCTTGACCTTCAGCTCCTTACGGAGCTAAGTATGGGCTCAGATTTATGCCCCTAACAGTGAAGTTTCTACCTGTCCTCTAATGAATGAGCTTCACATGCTCTGGAGATAGGACACGGCTCACTGTGTGTGGTAAGGTTGGCTTTTTAGTAAAGATAACTCTCATACCAGGTGAGAGGCCTTCAGTAGGAACTTTCTGTTCCCTCCAACCTTTAGGTACTTTCTTTTTAGTAACTTTGTGCTTAGAGCTTGTTGAGGGCTGTTCAACACCAAACTTAGGATTGATGTCTGGGGGCTCTGTAAAGCTCTGCACAGAAAGAAAGGGTTGGCACACTAAGTGTTACACAATTGTCTCTTTCTTATCAGAGGGAAAATTAGGAATGGACATCTTAAATAAGATGTAGTCCTCTCCTAATTGGAAAACCATTTCTCTTTTAGCTACATTGATCAAGGCTTTTAAAGTAGCTAAGAAAGGTCTTCCAAGGATGACACAGTCATCCTCATCCTCTCCAATGTCTAAGACTAAGAAATTTGCAAGGATGTAGTGGTTTTATACTTTAACCAAGACATCCTCTACTAAGCCATATGGCTTCTTCATAGTCTTGTCTGTCATCTCTAAAGAGACGTGGGTAGCTTGTACCTCAATAATTCCTAGTTTCTTCATTATGAAGAGTGGCATGAGGTTGATGCTTGACCCTAGTGATGCCAAGGCATCATGGCCTATTTTTCTATGCTTTTTCAGTAAATTTTAGTTTAGTTTTCACACAAATCTTGTTGATAAAGGAGTAAACGCATGAAAAATATCTACATAAAACAAATCTCAAGCATAGGTAAATTTTAGTTAATATACCAGGTAAATATGATGAAATAGATCACACTAAGTGAAGTTATGATTTTGTGCATTATTAGCACACATAGTATAGTAAAGATCAACTTGTATATTACTTTGATACACTTATTTGTTTGATGATAGGCTAAGTAGAAGGTTACCTCCAACATGCGCGACAAGAAGCATGGAAAAATTGGCAGCCATGCGTACACGTGAACGTGCAAAATTTGCAACCCACGCGTACGCGTCACCCATGCATACGCGTGGGAAGGGAAAAAGTGACAATCCACGCATACACGTAGCCCAGGCGCACACATGGATAGAACGTTGGCGTAGTGGTGGACGAAATTGTGATCACATCAATGTATTATTCTTTGTTGTTGTATGGAATCATTATTATGGCACCTATGTGTGGACACAACTCCGTTCAACTTAACCAGCAAGTGTACTGGGTCATCCAAGTAATACCTTACGTGTGTAAGGGTCGATCCCACAGAGATTGTTGGTATGAAGCAAGCTATGGTCACCTTGTAAATCTCAGTTAGGAAGTGATGCGTTTGCATATTTGCTATATTAGCTAGTTAGTTTAAGTAGTTTTAGCTTAATTTCATTCACTTTCTTTGAAATAAACAAGCATTTTGATGAGTTTTACCTCCATGCATTAAGACACCAAGAACAAGGTAAATGTTGGCCAAACTCATGCAAATATTCAAAAAGTTTATAAACAAGTTGATGTGAATGATTCCCTTGAAAATTATTGCATAAGATGGCAAGACTTTGAGGATGTTTCCTTGGTTTATTTTAGGTGATGAAGGAAGAAGAATTTGAGCAAGAAAGATTGGGGACATAGGAAGCTTGGCAAGGAGGAAGAGACTTGGGCGTTGCCAACATGCATTATCACTTGAGTGTTTGGCAATAACGCCAAGTAGCCCTGGAAGGTGAATTTGAAGCCTCAAGCAAGTTGCCAACGCCACCAACAAGGGCGTGTTTGGTGACAACGCCAGCAGCAAGAAGGCTTGGGTAGGAAGGGTGTGAAGCACGTTGCCAACGCCAAATTCTGAAGGCGTGTTCCTTGACAACGCATGAGCTCGATAGCATTGCCAACTTGGGAATGAACTGGCGTGTTCATCAATAACGCTAGGGACAAGATTCTGGGCCAACAAATAAGCCAGCACGTTGCCAACTTGGAGGAAATGGTGCGTGTTCAGCAACAACTCCAGCAAACCTGGCAGCCTGACCTTACCTTCTTCAAGGATGCATAACTTGAGCTACAAAGCTCCAAAGGAAGTGATTCCAGTGGCATTGGAAAGTAGACATCAAGAGCTTTCCAACCATATATCATAGTATGCGGTTTGACATTCGTTTGAAGCCTCAAAAGCTGGCTTCATTTGGAACCTCAGAAACTAAACACGTTGGCAACTTGGAATCCAAGTTGGCAACGCCCTTGCTAAAATTTGGCTCCCTGGGAGGCATAACCCACGTTGCCAACTTGGGGAAGGTGAAGGCGTGTTTTCTAGCAATGCCTGCGAAGCTTAGCAGCCTTAGAAGGTAACCCACGTTGCCAACTTGAGAATGTGAAGGCGTGTTTGTCAAAAACGCCGGCAACCCTGGCAGCCTGACCTTGTCATCTTCAATGGAGTATAACTTGAGTTATAGAGATCCAAATTTAGTGCTTCCAGTTGCATTGGAAAGATGACATTCTGAACTTTCCAACGACATATAATGATCTATAGTGAAGCATGAAATGGAAGCTCTAATCAGAGTCATCTTTAGACCCCAAAAACAAGGAAATGAGGTTGAAATTCAAGAAAGCATGAATGGGCCAAGGAAGGGTGGTCGAACACGTTGCCAAGGCTAAAATGGCCTGGCGTGTTCCTTGGCAACTTGGGCAACAACGCCCAGGCCAAGAAATCTGGGCTAGAGGCGTTGTCATGGGCGTTATTGGTGGAGTGTTTGGTAATAACGCCCAACCAAGGCAGCTTGACCTTGCTCTCTTCAATGGAGCATAACTTGAGCTAGAAAGGTCCAAATGAGGTGATTCTAGTGGCATTGGAAAGTAGACATCAAGAGCTTTCCAATGATATATCATAGTTCATATTGAGGCAAAGGATTCAAGCCCAAAGTTCAGGCAACATTAAGCATAAAAAGTGAAGAACAAGCAAGTGTTTGGCAACAACTTGAGCAACAACTTGGGCAACAACGCCCAAGCACCAAGTCCCACTCCCAGCCCAGGAAATCCATGAGCACGTTGCCAACTTGCGTTTACATAGGCGTGTTGGCCAAAAACGTGCTCCATTGGGCCAGAATTGCCAAGACATGCGCACAAGTTCTCTGTTTTTAACTTGGTGCTACAATTTGATTTAGAAGCTAGCTAATCCAACCTCAAGCAAGCAAAGCCCATAAATCTCAACCAATCAAGGCCACAAGAATCATCTAGAATAGTTGATTTTCATTTAATTGTAATTTGCTTTTAATTTCATTTCAATTTGTAATTTAGGAAAGCCTAAATAAAGGCCATAGTTTCATAGCATTAAAGGGGTTAGGTTGGATTGGGATACGGAGGAGACCAATTTGAAATTCTGTGAATTGGCACACTCCATTGAGAGTGGGTCTTCGGACCCCTCCCCTTCATACACTCTTCTTCACCTCCCCTTCTCTTCTTTCTTAGTAGTGTAGTTTAATTTGTAGTTTTCATCTATGAATTCTTGAATTCTCAATTTCTGTTTTGAAGTCTCACTCTTCATTTTCATGCAATCTAATTTCATGCAATTTAGTTTTCAGTTGAGAGCAATGATCACTTAATTCCTTTTGCATTAGGGGGAAGAGCTTTGTTTATTTGAATGAATTGATAAATCTTCTTCTCCTTCTCAATTCAAGTGGTTAATCCAAGAGGAAACTCTTGTTCTTCAAAAATTCAATCACCATCGAGAGAGGGGTTAATCTATATGAATTGTGTGGTGAATTTGAGAAATGAGCCACATAGTTCAGTTTAGAGTTCATCCTTTCATGATCTCCTTAATCAATACACTTTGGTTGGTATGTGAGATGTAACCTTCCTTGGTTGAGATTCTAGAAATTGTGTGGCATGGATTAGAAATTGAGCTTCATCTCTTCTCATGAACAATTAGATCACGAGAGTGGCAATTGGTTATGTTGAGAGAAATTGGATCACCAAGAGATTGGGATTCAATTACCCACTTGCCATGGATCTATACCCATGATTGAGAAGGAATTGATCAACATCAATTCATGAGAATTTGCATCTCCAATCCCTAATGATTCTCTCTATCATTAATTCTCATTTCTTTTGCTCTTAGTTGTTTGACCACCCATTACCCCATTTCCCTTCTACATTCTTGCAATTTATTATTCTTGTCATCTACATTCTGTCTCTTTATTTCTTGCTCTTTGCTCTTATGCCATTTAAATTCATGCAATTATGTTCAAAAATCACAATGCTCATGAAATCAAAACCATGTTTGCTTGACTAAATATATCATTTAACTAAAGTTGCTTAATCTACCAATCTCCGTGGGATCGACCTCACTCTTAGTGAGTTTTATTACTTGATACGACCCGGTATAGTTGCCGGTTGTACGTGAAATCTTAATTTTTACGTATCAAGTTTTTGGCGCCGTTGCCGGGGATTGGAAAAGATTGACAATGATTAAGTGAATGGTAGTTTAGATTAAGCATTTTCTTTGTTTTTGCTTTGTACAGTTCTTTTAATTTTTTTTTTGATTTTCTTTTTGACACTAAGGTGTTTGAGTTATTGCCTCACTAAGAAATTCTTCTCTCTGACATGAATTTCAATTTTATTTGGTGTGGTGTTTTACAAAATTCAAATGGAGTTCTTCTCATCTTGTGATCAAACAAATTTTCTGGGATATCACCCACCATCACCAATTGACTATTCTAATGGTGGTTGGGAATATCACCAAGAAATTACAGATCCTGAGCACTCCAATTCTTGGAGATATGCTTCAGAACCACAAGATGAGCAAGAGAATCATAAGGGATATTTCTCACCACCACAAAATGATTCAAGTCATTATTCTAATGGTGGCTGGGAGTATCGCCAAAAAATTGCAAATTCTGAGCACTCCAATCCATGGAGATTTGCTCCAGAGCCACAAATTGATCAAGCTAATCACATGAGATGTTGTTCAGAACCACAAAATGATTTATGTCATTACCCTCACGGTGCTTAGGCATATCAACAAGAGTGTGAACAATCAAGTGAAATGAATTTTCTCCCAGAGCCACAAAGTAAACCATGCTGTTATAACATTGACACAAACTATGGCTGGGAAGGAAATTTTAATTCTCCAAATGCTATTCATCAAGAGACATCATCTCTTGATTATGCTTGCAATAAATTCATGCATGATTCCTCCCAAGGACTACAAGATTGCCCATACTATGATGATTTCAACAATTCTTCAAGTTGTGCCTGGGAGGAGCAAAACCAGAAAGCATTTGAGAGCCCATATTCCACTTATCAAGAGCCATCACCTCTTAATTATCCAACCTCACCTCCAAATTTTTCATATCAAAATTCCTCACCACTTGAGTTTGCCTCAACACAAAATTCCTTCCAAAATTCATACAATTCAATTCATCATCCACAAAATTCATTCCACCAACCACAAAACTTATTCCACAATAAACAAAATTCATTCCATACCACTCAAAACAACCTCACCACAACACATCCATATCCACAAAACTTCTCTCAACCTTCATCGCTTAAGCTAGTAGCTGAGGACCTCCTTCAAAAGTCCAGAGAACTCTTGGAAAGACAAGAACAATATTGGGAGGAACGAGAGAGCCTTTTTGAGAAAATAGATGGGCACTTAGAGCAAATAAGGAAACACTTCGGGTTGCCAAGCAGTGAAGATAAAGACCAATTTGTGGGTGAGAAAGTGGAAAAAGAAGAACAAAAGGTCCCTGTATCAAGTGAAATTTCAATGAAGAATGAGGTGGTTGAGAATGAAATTGAACTTGAGGTGATAAAGGTATATGAACATTCACAACCCTCACAAACTTCCCTTGAATCTGTGATCGAAAAATATGAAGAGGAGATGAAGAAATCTTGGGAAGATCAACAAACCTCCTCCATGGAAGAGCTATTAAAGCAAATGTTGAGTGTAAAAGAGGAAGTGGAAGAGCAAGAAAGTGAGAAAGACACTCAAGAGAAATCACACTCAACTGAAACAGAGAAGTGCAAAAAGGAAGGGCTCATAGAACCACAAATTCAAAAGGCTTTTGATGAAAAGAAGACTCCAACAATCACACAACCACCAAGACTTGGATTCAAGGAAGTGAAGGCAATTAACAAAAGTACTGTTCATACCCTGACCGAGCTCTCCAAACTCGGTAAAGCTGATAGAAGGCCCGACCTCGACCCAAGGCCCACGTTCGAGGTCGGACCTCGGACAAACAGGCCAAAGAAAGGCCCATCAGAAGGAACTAAGCCCAAAACCTAAAGGCCGAAAGGGCCTGGGAAAGGCGGTTCCGCAAAGATAGAGATGAATCTCCCAAAAGATAAGATAAGATAAGAATATCTTATCCAGGGATGATCGCAGCCAACTACTATAAATACACTGGAGCACCCAGGTATAACTCATACTCTAATTCTACTTGATATCTGCTTGGACCCATGCTAACTTAAGCATCGGAGTGTCATTGCAGGTACAACCCCCCGCCGTTCAGCACAACCAGCTCGGGTCTCAGACCCACCACCTCGGGCCTTGCCGGAAGACCGAGCTGCACGTTTCAGGTAACCCTCGGAACATTGGCGCCGTTGCCGGGGACCTGGAAGTCATCCCTTTACCATGGCGGACGACCCTCCCAACAATAACCACGCTACATCAGAACAAGAAGAGGAAGTTGACACCGGAGAACGGCCGGACAGCCCTCTATCACCACGCACTCCAGGAGGAAACAAACAGAATCGCCCAAAGACATCACCCCCAGACAAAGATCCACAAAATCCCGAAAGAGAAAAAAGTTCGGAGATTCTGGAAACAGTTCGGGCACAACAAAGCCGGCTGAGACAACTCGAAGAGGACGTAAAGAAGCAGAAGGAAACTGAACAGGATCTGAGAAGGGAAGCTCGCAAACGCAGAGAATTGGAAGAAAAACTGCGGAAGATAGAGGCCAACCTAAAAGATCGGACGGAACACGGCACCACTCCCGAAAGCAACCATGATCCCTTCACACAAGAGATCATGAAAGAGAAGGTACCGCGAAACTTCAAAACACCAGATATGGACCTCTACGACGGCACCACCGATCCAAGTCATCACCTCAGCAATTTCAGAAGCAGAATGTACTTAGTCGATGCCTCCGACGCGATTCGATGCAAAGCCTTCCCCACCACTCTCACTAAGTCAGCCATGAAGTGGTTCGACAACCTGCCACCAGGATCAATCTCCAGCTTTGAAGACCTGACCAAAAAATTCTTAACAAGGTTCTCTATTCAAAAGGACAAGGCAAAACATGCCCCCAGCCTACTCGGGATCAAACAAGGCAACCAAGAAACTCTCAGAGAGTACATGGAGCGATTCAACAAAGCCTGCCTGGACATACAACACTTGCCCACGGAAGCAGCCATCATGGGACTAGCAAACGGCCTAAAAGAAGGACCGTTTAGCCAATCCCTATCCAAAAGATACCCGACCTCCTTATACGAAGTACAAGAACGGGCAGAAAAGTATATCAACATGGAAGAAACCTCCCAGCTGAGAGACTCTTCCAGGAAGGAGTCAACCTACCCGCCCCGAGATCGAGATCGGGAACAGAAAAAGAAAGAAGAATCCAACTCGGACAAGCCACGAAAATACCACAGCTACACTCCCCTCCGAGTCTCCCTGGTAGACGTCTACAGAGAAGTATGCCACACCGAGAAGATCCCACCACCCAAACCTCTGAAGCACAAGAGAGCAGGAAGAGATCGGTCCGAGTACTGCGAATATCACAGACTCTACGGCCACTCTACTAACGACTGCCACGACTTAAAGAATGTTATAGAAAAGCTAGCCAGAGAGGGAAAACTCGACAGATACATAGCTGAGAAAGGAGAAGAAACCAGAAAGAGAAGACGGGGAGATAACGAAGATTGGGCCGAGCAAACACGAACCCCGCGAACTCCTGAAAGGCACATACACATGATAAACGGAGGTTTCGCAGGGGGAGGGACATCCAAATCCTCACGGAAGAGACACCTCAAAGAAGTCTACCATGTCCGAGAAGACAGCCCCTTACCCGAGTTACCTACTATCTCATTTACCCGAGAAGATGCTCTTGGAATAATACCCGGACACGACGACCCTATGGTGATCACCATCATCCTAGCCAACGCCAACTTACATCGAACCCTGATCGACCAAGGAAGCTCAGCAGATATCCTGTTCAAAGCAGCCTTCGACAAGCTCGGACTCGAAGAAAAAGAGCTAAAAGCCTATCCCACTGACCTGTTTGGACTAGGAGATACCCCGATCCGCCCCTTGGGATACATCTCATTACACACTACCTTTGGAAAAGGCGAGCAAACCAAAACACTAAGCATCGACTACATTGTAGTCGACGTCACTTCAGCATACAATGCCCTCATCGGACGACCAACCCTAAACAGACTAGCGGCTATAGTCTCGACCCCACACCTCTGTATGAAGTTCCCTACCGCAAAGGGAATCGCTACCCTAAAAGGCGACCAAAAACTAGCACGACGATGCTACAACGAAAGCCTGAGCCTAAAAGGGAAAGAGGTCAACACAATAGAACTCGGGCGAGTCCAAGCCCGAGAAGATCTTCGGCCACAACCAGAAGGAGAGACCGAAAAGATCCAGATCGGGAACACACCCGAGAAAGTAACAAACATAGGGGCAAACCTCGAAGCAGGCCTAAAGGAGGAACTCACAACCCTCTTAAGGGAGAATTCCGACCTCTTCGCCTGGAAAGCCTCCGATATACCAGGCATAAGCCCCGACCTGATGTGCCATAAGCTATCAGTATACCCGGGATCCCGACCTGTCCAACAAAGACGCAGGAAGCTCGGGCCCGAACGCATGCAAGCAATAGAAGAACAAGTGCAAGCACTACTAGATGCAGGGTTCATTAGGGAAGTAAAGTACCCCCTATGGCTCGCAAACGTGGTCCTAGTGAAGAAGCCCAATGGAAAATGGAGGATGTGCGTCGACTACACGGATCTCAACAAAGCCTGCCCCAAAGATCCATATCCACTACCGAACATCGACGCCTTAGTCGATGCCGCTTCGGGCTACAGATACCTCTCCTTCATGGATGCATACTCGGGATACAATCAAATCCCGATGTATGGACCCGACCAAGAAAAGACCTCGTTCATAACCCCAAGGGCAAACTACTGCTACGTAGTAATGCCCTTCGGGCTGAAGAACGCAGGGGCAACCTACCAGAGGCTAATGAACAAAATGTTCTCAGAACACATCGGGCTACAGCTAGAGGTGTACGTCGACGACATGCTAGTAAAGACACAAGAAGACAGAAACTTGGTCGCCGACCTCAGCAGTATCTTCGACACCCTCCGGAAACACAACATGAGACTTAACCCGACAAAGTGCACCTTCGCCGCAGAAGCCGGGAAGTTCTTAGGCTTCATGCTGACTCAGAGAGGCATCGAAGCAAACCCGGACAAATGCCAAGCAATACTCAATATGAAAAGCCCGACGTGTGTCAAAGAAGTACAACAACTAAATGGGAGACTAGCCGCCCTATCAAGATTCTTGGCAGGATCAGCGATAAGATCACTCCCTCTCTACTCACTCCTAAAGAAAGGGAAACCCTTCTCTTGGACCCCGGAATGCGAAAAGGCCTTCCAAGAATTCAAGGAATTCCTCGGGCAGCCACCAATCTTAACCCGACCGCTAAAAGGGGAAGAGCTCGTACTATACCTGTCGGTCGGACATCGGGCAGTCGCCTCGGCACTAATACGAGAAAATGAGGAGGGGCAACACCCCATATACTTCGTAAGCAAAGCACTACAAGGGGCCGAATTAAACTATCAGAAAATAGAGAAATTCGCCTATGCACTAGTGTTCACAGCTCGGAGACTCCGCCCCTACTTTCAAGCCCACACCATCAAAGTCCGGACAAACCAACCCATGAGACACATCCTACAAAAGACAGACATGGCAGGACGAATCCTACAATGGGCGGTGGAATTGTCCGAGTTCGACCTCCACTATGAAGCCCGGACTACCATAAAATCTCAATACCTAGCCGACTTCGTCGCAGAATACACTGAGACCCCGGGAACCCCACTCTCATGGAATCTGTATGTCGACGGATCCTCAAACAAAACAGGAAGCGGGGCCGGTGTTATACTCGAAAGCGATCAAGGAACACGGATTGAGCTATCCCTAAAATTCGAGTTCCAGGCCTCAAATAACCAAGCCGAATACGAAGCCCTACTAGCGGGACTAAAACTAGCCGAAGAGGTCAGAGCAAAGAGGATCACGATCTTCAGCGACTCCCAGGTCGTCACATCACAAGTAAATGGAAGCTACCAGGCCAAAGACCCTACTATGAAAAAATACCTAGACCAAACACAGGCGCAATTACGACACTTCCCGGAAATACAAATCCAGCACATACCCCGGGAACAAAATGCCCGGGCAGACGCCCTCTCAAAACTTGCTAGCACCAAGCCCGGAGGGAACAACAGAAGTCTCCTCCAAGAAACTCTACAATCCCCCTCCGTGTTAAGGGAGGAAGAAATACTAAATATATCCGGGCAACAACAAGGATGGATAACCCCCATACTCAACTATCTGAAATCGGGAACTCTCCCCGCCGAAAGAAAAGAAGCTAAAAGGCTTACAAAAGACGCCCAGAACTACACGTTAATCCACGACGTATTATACAGAAGAGGATTCTCAAACCCCCTCCTGAGGTGCGTCCCGACCACAGAAACAAAGAGCGTCCTCGAAGAAGTCCACAAAGGCATGTGTGGGAACCATCTCGGAGCCCGGGCCCTGTCCAAGAAAATAGTCAGAGCCGGGTTCTACTGGCCGACCTTGCAAAGAGACGCGGCAGAGTTTGTGAAAATATGCCCCCCTGCCAAAAACACGCCAATTTTCACAAAGCACCGCCCGAAGACCTCATAAGCATCACCGCACCATGGCCCTTCGCAAAGTGAGGACTCGACCTACTCGGCCCATTCCCACAAGGACCGGGGCAAGTCAAGTACCTCATAGTAGGGGTCGACTACTTCACAAAGTGGATCGAGGCTGAACCCTTAGCCACTATTACGGCTCAGAAAAGCCGTAAATTCCTATACAAAAACATTGTCACGAGGTTCGGAGTCCCCTACTCCATCACAACAGACAATGGAACACAGTTCACAGACACAAGTTTTCAGAACTTGGTGGCCGAGCTAAAAATCAAACAGCAGTTCACATCGGTCGAACACCCGCAAGCCAATGGACAAGCAGAGGCCGCAAATAAAGTCATCTTGGCCGGGTTAAAACGAAGACTCCAAGAGGCCAAAGGGGCATGGGCCGATGAACTCCCCCAGGTATTATGGGCATATCGGACAACCCCGCACTCTACAACAGGAGAATCCCCATTCCGACTAGCCTACGGAATGGAGGCAATGATTCCCGTCGAAATAGACGAAGGATCACCCAGAACCATCTTCTACAACGAAGGAGGCAACCCTCAGGCACAAAGGGAAGAACTCGACCTCCTACCCGAGGTCCGAGAAAGAGCCCGAATCAGAGAAGAAGTCTTAAAACGACGAACGGCCCTCAGATATAACCGAAAGGTGATAAAACGAAGCTTCTCCACTCACGACCTGATTTTAATCCGAAACGACATCGGAACACAAAAATCGGGAGAAGGAAAGCTAGCCGCAAATTGGAAGGGGCCCTACAAAGTAACAGAAGTCTTAGGGACAGGCTACTACAAGATATCCGACCTAGAAGGCAATGAGCTGCCCAGAACCTGGCACGCCTGTAACCTAAGACGATACTACAGCTAGAAAAACTTAACCCGAGGTGTACTCTTTTTCCCCACGAGGGTTTTTTAATGAGACACCCGGTTAAGTAGGACACCCGACCTAGTCAAAAGGGTAAACACTTTGTACATATTCTTCTTTTTAATACTAATCAAATTTCTTTATTTTCTCTTTCTCGTTATAAAGCATATCCTAAAAAGTACCCCACCAAGGCGCATTAATTTATGCTCGGCAAAACGCAAAAAATCATTTGCCAAAGGCCATACGAGATCGGCAAAGATGAAGCGACGAGGTTCAAATTAATGTGAGAAGTTATAAAAGTAACTCTGAAATGGCTCAAAAAGCCAAATAGAAAAGAAGTTACAAAAATAACTTAAAAAAGGCCGACCAAACAACGAAGTCGGACCTGACCAAAGGGGTACTCAAGGATCCCGATGTCCGAGAGTAAACTCGGACCCAAGAAAGAAGCTGGCAAAGAACCAGGACTTCGAGAAAGACAAGGCGCTAGCTAAAAAGTTGTTACCCAAAAACAACTAAAAAGCAAAAAAGCGAGAAAGTCAAGGCGCTAGCTAAAAAGTTGTTACCCAAAAACAACTAAAAAGCAAAAAGCGAGAAAGTCAAGGCGCTAGCTAAAAAGTTGTTACCCAAAAACAACTAAAAAGCAAAAAGCGAGAAAGTCAAGGCGCTAGCTAAAAAGTTGTTACCCAAAAACAACTAAAAAGCAAAAAGCGAGAAAGTCAAGGCGCTAGCTAAAAAGTTGTTACCCAAAAACAACTAAAAAGCAAAAAGCGAGAAAGTCAAGGCGCTAGCTAAAAGGTTGTTACCCAAAAACAACTAAAAGCAAAAAGCGAGAAAGTCAAGGCGCTAGCTAAAAAGTTGTTACCCAAAAACAACTAAAAAGCAAAAAGCGAGAAGTCAAAGCGCTAGCTAAAAAGTTGTTACCCAAAAACAACTAAAAAAGCAAAAAGCGAGAAGTCAAAACGCTAGCTAAAAAGTTGTTACCCGAGAACAACTAAAAAGCATAAAAGCGGAACGAGACAATCGAAACACAAAGCATGGCATAATAAAGCTACAAGAGTAGCTAAAATAGCAGAACAGGTGTCCAAAATGTTTGCAGAAAACATCCAAAAACAAAAAGCCCACAGGTCGGGCAAAGGCACAAAAAGTACAAAAAATTACAGAGGATCAAGGCCCTTTCCAGACTCCGCATCAACACCTGGCTGAAACATGGATATCGGGACTGCAGGAACAGCACCATCGCTTGGAACCTCCATACCAACTCTATCCTCGGCCAAAGGTGAAGTCGGGTTCACGACCGGAGCCTCGGGGTCGGACACCGGAGCCTTGGGGTCGGACATCGGAACCTCATCCTCAACAGGGGCAGGAACAATCTTCCCCTCCACAACCATGTTATCCGTACTGAACAAACTGAGATCCAATTCGGGAGCAAGAACCCGGACCTGATCCCTCAAATTCACAAACATAGCATCCATACCCTTGGCCACATTATCTTCCAGCTCATAAAAGTCATCCCGAGCAGATTGCAGCTTCTCCTTCGTCTCCACAAGCTCAGCATACAGCTTGGTATAGTTCTCCGTCGCCACCATCGCCATCTCCTCAGACGTCTTCGCCACCGCCACAGCCGCGGTAGCCCTAGTCTTCTCTTCCTCCAAAGACTCCTCCAGCTCGGCAATCCTAGCATCCTTCAGCTGACTAACCTTATCAAGCTCGGACCGGGCCTTCTCAAGTCGGGAGCTGGTCGCCCCAAGGGGAGCTTTCTTAAACTCCCGAGCAATGGCGGCATGAAGGCTAGCCATCCGAACACAACTCCGCGCCATATACTGAAAGTGATGCTCCATGGACGCATCATCAGTAGAAATAAAAGTCTGAGGAAGAATGTGCTGCTCAACCCAACCGAGAGCATCGAAATCCTTGTCATTGAAACCAGCAGGCTCTCGGGAAGTCTTCAGTTTCTTGGGGGGAGGACCCGAGGTCGAGGTCGGGGAAAGCTGACCGGGTCCGGAGGTCGGAGGATCCTGAGTTATAGCTCGGAACTGAGGGACCGGAATGGTCTTCGACCGAGTCTGAACACCAATTGTAGTCTTCTGCGGAGAAGGTCGGGGAGAAGCTTCAGCCTCGATATTCCGAGATGCCGCAGATTTCTTCGCCCGACGGAGAAACTTCATAGAATCAGCCTGAGAAGACATCTCTGCAGAAACGAAACAAAGAGGTTATCAAACAGAAAGATCAAAACAAAGTCAAAATATGAAAATGAAATCTCAAAAAGAGGTCGGGAACTACCTAACTCGGAACGGAGAAGGCTTGGATCTCCCAACATTTTCTTCGTATCCAAGTGAGGTGCCCGACCCCATAGACTGCTCAACACACCAACAAAAGCCTGTTCCACCTCATCTAGACTCTCGAAAGTGTACTTAACCGACACCACACTCTCTTGCCAAACAAAGAGGAAACGAAGGCTCCCCACTCTCATCTAAGAAAAAAGGTCGGACATCTCCAACAGCCCGGACTTTGAAGTAATAGTTTTTGAAATCGTGAAACGACTCATCATACAAAGTGCAAAATTTCCTACCCTGGTTAGCCCTAAACGAAACCCAGGACACCTTCCCAGCACCCGACCCCGGCTTCGTCAGTACAAACAGATAAGAAAAAAGAGAAACAGAAGGGGAGACGCCTAAAATCTGACACAAAAGTTGGAAAAGCTTTAAAAACGCCCAAGAGTTCGGATGGAGTTGTGTAGGGGCAAGGTTACAAGACCAAAGGACCTCGGATTCCAGGTCGGTGAAAGGAAGACGGACACCTAGCTTGGAGAAGAAACAATCATAAGCATAGAAGAAAAGTTTCTCGGAACTCTCTAACGGCGGAAAACATACCCTCTCCTCGGACTCCGGGGCTGCTAACTCGTAATCCCGCTCAGACTCCCTGTTCTCACAAATACTACACTCCCTACGGAACCTAATCAGATACTCAGAATCTACAACAGACGGGACCCTTAAAGGAGCAGGATCTACCCAACCTAGACCACTCGGAATCTTGGTCGACATTGCTTGAAACACCTTTCGAGACATAAAAAAATCTTGCCTACAAAGAAAGAATACAACAGCAAGACAAAAATCACACAAAGGCAGAAAAACCAAATTCAACAAAAACAAAAGAAAGCAAAGTTCTTTTACAAACAAGAAGGCAGCAACTCGAATAACAAAAATGGATCGGAGAAAAGAGTCCCCCCACACACACATACAAAGCAATAGCGGCGCCTCTTTTCGGGGCAACCCGGGCATAGAAGATATCAGAAAAAAGAAGCGTACGAAGAATAAAAGCGAAAAAAGCAAACCTGGAAAAGAAGAAAGTGACGAGCTCCGACGAAAGGAAAAACGGCGGCGCAGAAAAGAACTCTGAAAAAACGCACAAAAAATGGAAGACGAAGAACAGAGAGAAAGAAGAGAAGATGCTCGAAAAGAAGTGATGAATAAACAAAGAAAAATGAAGAAAGGGGCAAATAAATAAAGCCTCCACAGAGCGCCGCACGGAAATCGAGGAAGAAACGGTAACAAGCAATAAATGCTGAAACGACCGTTTTCAAATTTTGAAAAAACTACTATGCCCGAGCTCGACCTTCCGAAAAAAGACGAACTCGGGCAGGGGCACTGTTCATACCCTGACCGAGCTCTCCAAACTCGGTAAAGCTAATAGAAGGCCCGACCTCGACCCAAGGCCCACGTTCGAGGTCGGACCTCGGACAAACAGGCCAAAGAAAGGCCCATCAGAAGGAACTAAGCCCAAAACCTAAAGGCCGAAAGGGCCTGGGAAAGGCGGTTCCGCAAAGATAGAGATGAATCTCCCAAAAGATAAGATAAGATAAGAATATCTTATCCAGGGATGATCGCAGCCAACTACTATAAATACACTGGAGCACCCAGGTATAACTCATACTCTAATTCTACTTGATATCTGCTTGGACCCATGCTAACTTAAGCATCGGAGTGTCATTGCAGGTACAACCCCCCGCCGTTCAGCACAACCAGCTCGGGTCTCAGACCCACCACCTCGGGCCTTGCCGGAAGACCGAGCTGCACGTTTCAGGTAACCCTCGGAACAAGTACCAAGAAGAGGATTGTGACCAAGCTACCAAGGACAATATTCATGAAGAAAAAAGGGTCAACCACAAGCAATCCTCCCCATGATCCAGCAAGCAAGCTCAATCAAGCCATTAACAAAAGAAAGCTTGCTGAGGAGAGGCCAAGACAGGGGACACTAGCTGAATCTTCTTTCCCCTTAAGGTCATTCCTATTAACAAACTGGAAGAAGAGGAAGAAAGTGAACATCATGTCAACCATAGGTATAATTTCTCTTCTCTGCTTTGTTTTCGTTCTTTGTTTTATTTAAATTCAATAAATTGGCATATGGTTACATTTTAAGTTTGGTGTTGCCTTGTAATAAATTGTTTTCAATCTTTTTGGATGATTGCATCAAATCAAAAATGAAAGTGACACACCAAGATTCTAAGTTTGGTGTGCCATTTATTTTCTATGCAATTTATTCAAGCAACACTACTTGTCTGCATAATCATAATGCCTCTGCAGTTTTAGTTTTCTCTTTTGATTTGACACTTTTGCATTCTACTTGCTTTAGTTATTTTTCTATCTTTAAATGCTTTCATTTAGTTTGCTTATTAACTATTTTTGTTAATACATTACCAAGAGATCCTTATTCATGACAGATTCTTAGCTTGGTGATTGTGTTTAACATACAACAGTTTCATTTGCTTAGTTTTAATTCAAATAAATTGACATATGATTGCATTCTAAGTTTGGTGTTGCTATGCAACAAAATTTGTTTCCAATCTTTACTGGATACTTGCATTAATTCCAAGTGAAAGTGTCACACTAAGTTTGGTGTGCCACTTATCTTTTATGCAATGTATTGTGCTCACCTTCTTAAGTTTGCAATCAAAATGTCTCTGTCTCTTGTGGCTTAATTGTTATCTTTAATTTTTCTTACTTGAAACACATGTGCTACTAATGTTTCATTGTGTAAGACATTCATGATCTATCTTAGCCCCATGGCCACGGTTCTAATTGTTGCTTGAGGACAAGCAATCATTCTAAGTTTGGTGTAGGAAGGGAAAGAAAAGGAAGAAAAGGACAACAATAGAGAAGATAAATTACAAGGATGTAAAGTTCTTTTTCCTCTCATTTGTTTCCAGCACTTTAAATTGCATGATTGTCTTATTACCTTCTTTATATGCATGTGTGGTATGAATAAGCATAGCTTGAATTTTGATTTGCAATATGTTGCTGTGGCATTATGACTACCAACTTGAGTTTTGTGAATTCAAAAGCAGAAAAAAGCATCATGATCATAAACAAACAAGGAATTAAAGAAGAACTTAGCATGTGCATACAAGTATTGGAAGGCTAGTATGTTTGATTGTTGCTCAATTGCATTAGATTTGATTTAATTGAAGTTTTCATCTATGACATTTTGTGAAATCTTTTGAAATCATGAAAACCTTGAAAAAAAAAGAGACAAGAAAAGAAAAAGGGAAAGAATGAGAAAGCTGAAGGCTCTGAGTACCAATGACAATTCCATTGTTAAGTACTTGTTGTAACGACCCAACTCCCAGTATGCCATGGTCATACAAGAAGCTAAGTGTTACCAACTTGTTCTTCCTAATTATTTACCATTACTTAAAATATGAGCCTGTTCCTTGTTAGAACGTTGCCAATTTTACGAGTAACTTTTTTTTTGTTGCGGACATTCAGGTAAAATAAACAAGCATGTAATAAGAATAATAGAAAAGTGGCATAAAGAAACATAGCAACATAGCTGATAATATACATCATGTACACTATAACAAAACATGTAGCGTTTACACAAGATCAAGTTAGTTCACATCCTCGTCATCCTACGTAGCTAATATTTACACGACACTCCCAGGGCCTGGCCCATACAAAAAGCCGCTAAACTGGCACCCAGGCTAGCCTAACCACTATATAGCTCCTAGCTCTCGGGTGTACTAACACAAGTGAGAGACTTTCTATCCGATAATGTTAGACTAGAGTGTCATCAAAAGAATGCCCCTTCCGCAGTCAAACTATATCTACTCGTGGCCGTTCGGAGAATCGCCGTGAGGCTCGTCCATCTCCTCATCCTGCTCTATCTCTATCTCAGGATCCTCCTCCTCCTCCTCATCATCCGCAGCTACAACTATACCCTCAGATCCACCAGAAATACTGCTGTCACTATGTACAAAACCATTCGCGAGCACAGGTCCGTTCGCGTATATAGGAGCTACCCCATCATCCGGTAGTGCCGGCTCATCAGGCTGTGGAAAGTCAGGGATCGGCTCAAGGGGAAAGTCCCACTCTGGTGGTATCACAGGTACGTAGTCACCAGCTAACTCGGGCTCATCAGGAATGATAGGCTCAGGTTCCACCTCATTCAAAGGTTGAGCTGGTATAGGGTGCTCGGGGTCATCAGGAAAAGGATGTACAGGTGCGTCAGGATGTAACCAGGATAAGGGAAAGTCGTAAGGAGCATCAGGGTCAAAATGCGGGCTAGACAGAGGATGTTGAAAGGCTCGATCAGGTAACGCGTATCGTCTAATACGAGGCTCCAATCCCATGATGAAATAACTGTGATGTACCGGATCCTCGTAGACGTAAGGGTCCTCGAACTCATAGAAGATCACGCCCGTCTCCATCTGGGGGAGGAAGGGAGAGAGAAGGGGTAAGAACTGGGGAGTTCTTAGTAGGGTCGGGGTTATTAGTTACGTTCATTTATTTGGGGTTGATTAACAGACGAATAACATAAGATAGCGAAGCAGTAAACAAAAGATAAAGACAGAAAGAGAAGGTAGAGACAAAAGAAAGCAGAACACAAACAAAAGAATACAAGAAAATAAAACATAGAAATAGCATACAAGCTGACAAACACAAAGAAATAGATCACACACAGAAAGGAATGCAACAGAGAATGATGCGCAGACAAGAATGATGCATGTCTAGTCCTAGCACAGGCCATGAGCTCATGTGTCGGTTGGCTGCCCGCAATCCCGACATTTATCCGGTCACGAGTAATCCCGATTTCCCGGATACGATTTTCCGTTCCTAAATAAATGCGCATATAATAATAGCCGCTCATTCGAGACAGCCTCTGCTTACTGCAGGAAAATATATATATACTCTGCTCTGCTCTGGGGAAGCGGAAAATAGCTGTAGGTAACTTAGTTTCCCTACAGAAGCTCTGGGTTGCATTAAGCAACTAATATATATTAAATATAGCTCTGGGTTGCATCAAGCAACTAATATATATATTTATATATAATATCTCTTGGGTTGCATTACGCAACATATAGATATATATAATATCTCTTTACTCTGTTCTGGTTGCCCTTTTCTCTGTATCTCTTTACTCTGTTTTAATTACTCTGTTCTCTGTATCTCTTTTCTCTTCTCTGATTACTCTTTTCATATATATATCTATATTACTCCTTTTCTCTTTATCTCTTTAATTTACTCTGGTTACTCTGTTTTCTGTGTTTCTCTACTCTGCTCTGATTACTCTGTTCTCTGTGTTTCTCTGCTTAACATATGTATTTAAAGCTTATGTAAACTTCGGTATGAATAGTTAGCCTGTCCCAAGTATAGGTTCATTAAGTCTATACTGAAACATTTTAACTTTTCATATAATACCTAATCCTAGTCGAAATTCAAGGTCTAACTATGTTGCCCTAATTCGTTCACTAGTCTCTGTCTGTTTTTCTGTCGTTAAAACTTTACAGACTTTTTCTCCGATTTTTATCTTTTCTTTAACTTTTATCTTTTCTTTATCTTTTCCTCTCTAACATGTTGTTACCACTCCCTAAGTGTGTTATGAAGGTAATTATGAGATTCTGCACTTAAAGTTGTCTTTCTAAAGCTTTTACAAAAAACTGCCTTTTCTGCATTATTTTATTATTTTTATTAAAATATTATTTTTAATTAAATATTATTATTTAATATTTTATTATTATTTATTATTTTATTATTAAATTTTCGAAAATTAACTCACTTTTACTTTTAACCTTTAAAATTCACTTTTTACCACCTGTAACTTTTAATATTTCTACTTCTACCACCCTAACTTTCAGAAATTACCAAACAACCCCTAAAACACCAAAAATTTTACTTCCTTGCCCTTTTTAAGATCTAAAGCCTGTTCTTCATTGTTCTTCATCACACTCAAAGTGTTCTTCATGTTCTTCATAAATTCTTCAAATTCTTTCTCTGTTTTTACCCGTTTTTCAATCTTTTCAGCAACCGACTTTTACTACAATTCATAATAAATTAGCAGCCACTAAAACCCCATCTTTTCTACATGATTTCATCACTAATTGAACCTCAATTTAAGCCTAGGGTTTCGTTTTTCCAGCTGCTCCAAGAACATGAACATAAAGCTTGAATTTCATCAAATTTCATCAAAATTTCACCAAATTTTCACCAAGAATCAATCATATATGCAACCAATTTTTAGCACAGCCAAATAATACAACATTCACACATCTCAAACACAAACAATCAAGATTAATTTCGTGACACCCTACCTGGTTTTGCTGCTCCTAATTCAATCAAACTTTCAGGTGGTCCTTAAGCACTTTTTCCTCCTAAATCACACCAAGAAACACATATTTAACCATGTTTCCTTGAAACCGAATCAAAAGAGAGATGGTGCAGCCAACTCACCTTGATCCCAGCCTTGATAAATCATATGATCATGTAGAGAAAGAAGAGAGGATCATTTTGGTCGGATTGGAATTTTGATTTGAGTTTTAGTTCAGCAGAAATCAAGCTTTGAAGATTTGGAACTAAGAACTTTTCTCTCTTTTTCTCTCTACCTATTTTCGGCCACAAAGTGAAAATGAGCCAGCCTTGGGGGTTTTGGGGGTGTAGGGTGAGTTGTGATTGGTTGGCTTGGAGGTGGATTAAAATAATATTAAAATATCTCAGGTGTATAACTACTAAAACTAGGTGTATCGGAACACTTGCAAAAACATCTCTAAAAATTATTTTTTGAGCTACTAGCATAAATGACACTAGTAACATATTTATTATAAGAATAAAACATGAATAATGAGGCCTTAGCATTGCTAAAGTCATCAGAGAGTGCTGGTGCTAAGCTGCACCAGTAAACTGTGAACCCGGTTAAACCGATTTTCTGTTTTTAACTAAAACTAACCAGGTAACCTTATAATATCATTCAAGAAACTTCTAATACTCATATAATGATGATATTACCCTATTATCTCTCTTCTCTCATTAATCGAGTCCGGTTCGTCAAACTGAGACTATTTACGAAAAACCGGATCAAAACTCCTAATCGATACGGTTCAAAAACTATGTTCTTCGTAACTGCATTATCGAGCTTGCCTCATAAAAGGTTCTAGCTTAAAGATGACATAATGACAATTAGAATTGAGATACTTGATAATATATCAGAGCTTCTCCCCTTACTGATCCTCCGGAGTTCTCCGTACTTTCAGAAAAGATCTCGCGTACTCGAAAACCGGGGTTGTTACATTCTACCCTCCTAAAAGAAAATTTTGCCCTCAAAATTTTAGTTACCTGAGAATAGATGCGGGTAATCAGCTTTCATCTTATCCTCCAGTTCCCAAGTGTGTTCTTCTTCTCCTCTTTGTCCCCAAGCTACTTTGACTAAGCGAACAGTCTTGCCTCTCAGCTGCTTATCACTTCTTTCTACGATCTAAACTGGTGATGCTTGATATGTCAAATCGTTTCGTAACTGTACTGTCTCTGGTTTTAAAATGTGACTCTCGTCGGGATTATATTTCTTAAGTTGTGAGACATGGAAAACATCATGAAGGTTTGACAGATATGGAGGGAGGGCTACTTGATAAGCTACTAGACCGACTCTTTTAAGTATTTGGAAAGGTCCTATGTATCGAGGGTTAAGCTTTTTAGTCTTAAGGGCTCTACCTATTCCAGTAGTCGGGGTTACTTTAAGAAATACATGGTCTCCCTCACTAAACTCTAAGGGTCTACGTCTATTATCGGCATAGCTCTTTTGACGACTCTGTGCTGTCTGGATCTTCTGGCGAATCCCCTTTATCTTCTCAGTAGTTTCTTGCACTAAGTCTGGACCCAAGACACTAGCTTCTCCATCATCATTCCAACACAATGGTGTCTGACATCTCCTTCCATAGAGAGCTTCATATGGTGCCATCCTGATACTTTGTTGGTAACTATTGTTGTAGACGAACTCGACTAACGGCAAATATTTATCCCAACTACCTTGGTTATCCATCACACAAGATCTTAGCATATCTTCCAATGTCTGGATTGTCCGCTCTGATTGTCCGTCTGTCTGAGGATGGTATGCTGTACTCATATGCAATTCTGTTCCTAAAGCTTTCTGGAAAGCTCCCCAAAATCTGGAAGTAAACCTCGGATCTCGGTCTGAAACAATTGATGAAGATATTCCGTGCAATCGTACGATTTCTTGAATATATATCCGTGCCAGCCTTTCGAATGTATAGTCAACTCGAATCGGAAGGAAGTGCGCTGATTTTGTCAACCTGTCCACAATTACCCAAATGGCATCATGTCCTGTTGAAGTCCTTGGCAATCCCATGACAAAATCCATAGTGATCTGCTCCCATTTCCATTGTGGTATTTCTAAGGGTTGCAGGGTTCCTGACGGTTTCTGGTGTTCCACCTTCACCTTCTGGCAGATTAAACATTTTGAGACATAATCAGCTACCTCTTTCTTTAAGCCCGGCCACCAGAATATTTGTTTCAAATCCTGATACATCTTTGTTACTCCAGGATGCATAGAAAATCTACTTTGATGAGCTTCTGCAAGAATCCTTTGCCGTAAATCTCCAGAGCTAGGCACACAGATTCTGTTCTTGTATCTCCAGAGACTGCTACGATCTAGTCTTACAGCTTCTGGTTCCTCTACTTTCATCCGTCTCAGCATCGTCATCATTTCTGAGTCCTGTGCTTGTGCTTGCTGAATCCTAATCTTAAAATCTGGTGTTATATGCAACTGCGCCAAACAGACTCCATTTGATGTCTCAGTCATAGCCAACTTAAGGTCCTCAAATTCCGCAAGTAGCTTCTCTTCCTTTATTATCATCCAAGAAATACTCAAATTCTTCCTGCTCAAGGCGTCTGCCACCACGTTTGCTTTTCCTGGGTGATAACTTAACTTAAAATCATAATCCTTCAGGAACTCCATCCACCTTCGCTGTCGCATATTAAGATCCTTCTGGTCAAAGATATACTTTAAACTTTTGTGGTCAGAGAAAACTTCTAGTTGAGCGCCATACAAATAGTGCCTCTAGATCTTCAGAGCAAACACCACTGCCGCCAACTCTAAGTCATGCGTCGGATAATTTCATTCATGAGGTCTCAGCTGCCGGGAAGCATAAGCCACCACATTTTTGTCTTGCATCAGCACACATCCAAGTCCTTTATGAGAGGCGTCACAGTATACTTCAAAAGGTTTCTGTGGGTCGGGTAGTACTAATACAGGTGCAGTTGTTAACTTCTCCTTAAGCATTTTGAAACTTCTATCACACTCAGCCGTCCAAACGAACGGAACTTCCTTTCGTGTAAGGTAAGTCAAAGGTAAGGCTATCTGTGAAAATCCTTTGATGAACCTCCGGTAATATCCAGCAAGTCCGAGAAAACTCCGAACTTCTGTAACGGTCGTAGGTGGTTCCCATTGCACTACTGCTTCAATTTTTGAAGGATCCACTGCAACTCCTCCCTGTGATATAACATGTCCCAAAAATGCCACCTTCTCTGTCCAGAACTCGCACTTTGATAGTTTAGCATATAACTTTCGAGTCCTCAGTATCTGCAATACAGCCCTTAGATGCTCTTCATGCTCTCCTTCTGTCTTCGAATAAATGAGAATATCGTCTATGAAAACTACTACGAACTGATCAAGGTACGGACGGAAAATACGATTCATGTAATCCATGAAAATCGCGGGAGCATTAATTAGTCCAAACGACATAACCGTATACTCATAGTGACCATATCGAGTTCTAAATGCCGTCTTCGGTATATCTGATTCTTTCACTCGAATCTGGTGATAGCCCGATCGCAAATCAATCTTCGAAAACACAGTTGCACCTTTTAACTGGTCCATCAAATCATCTATTTGTGGAAGTGGATACTTGTTCTTGATAGTGACTTTATTCAACTGTCGGTAATCTACGCAAAGTCTCATTCCACCATCCTTCTTCTTTACTAGCAATACAGGAGCTCCCCAAGGTGATGCACTGGGACGAATAAATTTCTTTCCAAGTAGCTCGTCCAACTGCTTCTTCAACTCTGCAAGTTCCAGTGGTGACATCCGGTACGGCGCTATGGAAATCGGTCCGGTTCCAGGTACAAGTTCAATGCTGAATTCTATCTCTCGCTGAGGAGGAAACTCAGGTATGTCGTCCGGGAAAACATCAGGAAATTCCTTCACCACTCGGATTTGTTCTAAGCTTACTTCACTGTCATTTGAGCTAGCCGCTAACAGAACGTACCCCTCACAATCACTCCCGTTTAATGTAACTCTTACAGAATTCAGATATAAGGTATATGACAAAAATGGTTTAATATCTAAACTATTAGACGGAATAACAGCAGTTCTTTCAAAGCAATCAAGGAAAACATGATACTTAGATAACCAATCTAACCCTAGAATAACTTCTAAACCACATAGAGGCAAACAGATTAGATCATGTATAAAAGTTCTGTTCCTAATAGTGAATGGTACTTGCAGGCACACTAAACTAGTCAAAACATTTTGGGATGCAGGTGTATGGATAATCAGATCAAAGTTCAACTCAGAGAAATCTAGTCCCAACTCACGAGCAACAGTTAAAGAAATAAAAGAATGCGATGCACCCGAATCATACTGTACAGTTAGAGATCGATTCTTGACATAACACTGACCTTGGATCAGGGCATCTGATTGCATAGCATCATCAGCAGTCATGGCAAACACTCGACCTTGTTGCTGGGTTCGTACTGGATTCCGAACAAACTTTCTTGGTAGATCCTAGCTGTGTGTCTAGATTCCTTATAAGTAAAACAAGCATTCGTTCCTTACAGCATCCAAATCTAACATGGCCATAGCCATGGAGATCATAACAGCTATGAGGATAGCTGTACCTCGCATCGATTTGTCGTTTAGAGCTCGATTAAACTATGCCTATTCGCAGTCGTTAAGGTCCTATCCGCACCAAACAATCAACATTAAGGTGATCAGTCTTAATATTTCAAGTAAGGCACGAACACTCCCAAAATGAGCACTCATAGACATTCATGCCAAATGTATCTTGAAGATACCCTAACAGCATGAGACACACAAGCAGAGTACGCAATGAAGCATAGTCAGTCCACTCCCCAGGCTCTACTGGGAACGAACTGCTCTGATACCAACTTGTAACGACCCAACTCCCAGTATGCCATGGTCATACAAGAAGCTAAGTGTTACCAACTTGTTCTTCCTAATTATTTACCATTACTTAAAATATGAGCCTGTTCCTTGTTAGAACGTTGCCAATTTTACGAGTAACTTTTTTTTTGTTGTTGCGGACATTCAGGTAAAATAAACAAGCATGTAATAAGAATAATAGAAAAGTGGCATAAAGAAACATAGCAACACAGCTGATAATATACATCATGTACACTATAACAAAACATGTAGCGTTTACACAAGATCAAGTCAGTTTACATCCTCGTCATCCTACGTAGCTAATATTTACACAACACTCCCAGGGCCTGGCCCATACAAAAAGCCGCTAAACTGGCACCCAGGCTAGCCTAACCACTATATAGCTCCTAGCTCTCGGGTGTACTAACACAAGTGAGAGACTTTCTATCAGATAATGTTAGACTAGAGTGTCATCAAAAGAATGCCCCTTCCGCAGTCAAACTATATCTACTCGTGGCCGTTCGGAGAATCCCCGTGAGGCTCGTCCATCTCCTCATCCTGCTCTATCTCTATCTCAGGATCCTCCTCCTCCTCCTCATCATTGATGAGCGGATATTTTGTACGCTTTTTGGGGGTAATTTCATGTAGATTCTAGCATGTTTCAGTTAGTTTTTAGTAAAATAATATTAGTTTTTAGGCAAAAATCATATTTCTGGACTTTACTATGAGTTTGTGTGTTTTTCTGTGATTTCAGGTATTTTCTGGCTGAAATTGAGGGAGCTGAGCAAAAATCTGACTTAGGCTGAAAAAGGACTGCTGATGCTGTTGGATCCTGACCTCCCTGCACTCGAAATGGATTTTCTGGAGCTACAGGAGTCCAATTGGCGCGCTCTCAACGGCGTTGGAAAGTAGACATCCAGGGCTTTCCAGCAATATATAATAGTCCATACTTTGCGCAAGGATAGACGACGTAACTTGGCGTTGAACGCCAAGTACATGCTGCTGTCTGGAGTTAAACGCCAGAAAAACGTCATGATCCGGAGTTGAACGCCCAAAACACATCAAAACCTAGAGTTTGACGCCAAGAAAGGCCTTTACACGTGGAAAGCTTTAGTCTCAGCCCCAGCACACACCAAGTGGGCCCCTGAAGTGGATTTCTGCACCAATTATCTTAGTTTATTCATTTTTCTGTAAACCTAGGTTACTAGTTTACTATTTAAACAACTTTTACAGACTTTTCTTGTACCTCATGACATTTTCAGATCTGAATTACATACTTTGTGACGGCATGAGTCTCTAAACTCCATTGTTGGGGGTAAGGAGCTCTGCAGCGTCTCGATGAATTAATACAATTCCTTTGTTTTCCATTCAAACACGCTTGTTCTTATCTAAGATGTTTATTCGCGCTTAACTGTGGAGAAGGTGATGATCCGTGACACTCATCACCTTCCTCAATCCATGAACGTGTGCCTGACAACCACCTCCGTTCTACATCAGAATGAATGAATATCTCTCAGATTCCCCAACAGAATCTTCGTGGTATAAGCTAGATAGATGGCGGCATTCATGAGAATCCGGAAAGTCTAAACCTTGTCTGTGGTATTCCGAGTAGGATTCCAGGATTGAATGACTGTGACGTGCTTCAAACTTGCAACCTGCTGGGCGTTAGTGACAGACGCAAAAGAGGGATTCTATTCCAGTAGGAAGCGGGAACCAACCGATGATTGGCCGTACTGTGACAGAGTGCGTGAGCATTAGCTTTCACTGCGAGGATGGGAAGTAGCCATTGACAACGGTGACACCCTACATAGAGCTTGCCATGGATAGACCTTGCGTGTGAGAAGAGGATCTCAAGGAAGAGTTGAAGTTCAGAGAACAAAGCATCTCCAAAACTCCAACATATTCTCCATTACTGCACAACAAGTAACTCTATTGTTCAAGTAATCCAAACAATTTTCTTTGACATCCTGACTAAGACAAATAAAATAAACATTGATTGCTTCAAGCCAATAATCTCCGTGGGATCGACCCTTACTCACGTAAGGTATTACTTGGACGACCCAGTGCACTTGCTGGTTAGTTGAACGGAATTGTAAAAAGAAAGTAATCAGTTAGTTGAGTTAGTTTAACTTTTTGGCACATGCCAAGGAGCCACTAATCAAGAATCACAATTTCGTCCACCAAGTTTTTGGCGCCGTTGCCGGGGATTATTGAGTTTGGACAATTGAAGGCTTATTTTATTTCTTAGATTAGGAATAATTTATTTTTATTTTTATTTTTATTTTTATTATTATAGAGTCATTAAATCAATATTGATAGGATAGTTTCTTTTCAAAAAAAAAAATTTCTTTTCAAAATTTATTATTTTTCTCTTAATTAATTGCTAATTTTCGTGAGTTTTAGTGTCTTGTTCTAAGTTTGGTGTCAATTGCATATCTCATATTTCTCTTTAAAATTTTCGACTTGTGATTTTTGTTCTTCATTAATCTTCAAGTTGTTCTTGCTTATTTTTCTTGTTTGATCTTGAGTTTTTCTTGCTTTATGTCTTTTCTTGTTCCACTTGTGTTCCTTTTAAAGCACTAATTGGAATATCTGCATCAAGTGTCATATTTGCTGCCCATTTGGCTAGAATAGAAGGGTCATATTCTTGATAAGGGAGCACCAATACTTTTGAAAATCTTTTTTTTAAAATTAATTTTTCTTGATTTAATCCTGTGCCAAACTCTAAGTTTGGTGTTTTATTGTTAATCTTTTTTATAATTTTCGAAAAGTTACTTTGGTTTTCTAAAAATTTTAAGTTTGGTGTTCTTTCTTGTTTTCTTGGTGTTCTGGTGAATCTTCAAGGTGTTCTTAAGTTTTTCTTGTGTCTTGATCTTAAAATTTTTAAGTTTGGTGTTCCTTGGTGTTTTACCTCCAAAAATTTTCGAAAATAAGGAGCATTAGATCTAAAAATTTTAAGTCTTGTGTCTTTTGTGTGTTTTTCTCTTTCATCATAAAATTCAAAATTCAAAAAAAAAAAATTTATTTTCTAACTATTTTTAAAACTACTTTTTCGAAAATTTTACACTAAAAATTCAATTTTCAATTTCAAAATATTTCCAATTTCTTTTATTTATTTCGTTTTTATTTTTTTTAAAAAAATAATAATAATAATAATAATTTTCTTTCACAAAATATCTTCAAAATATTTTTATATCTATATCCCATTTTGTGTTATTCCATTACTATAAAATAAATAATTCTCAACATATAAATTCTCAACTTGTATTCAATCATGGAAGCAAGTAGGAATGAACAGTCCAAGAGGACTCTGGGGTCATATGCCAACCCCACTACTGCTTCATATGGGAAAAGTATCTGTATACCCTCCATTGGAGTTAGTAACTTTGAGCTGAACCCTCAGCTCATTATCATGGTGCAGCAAAACTGCCAGTATTCTGGTCTTCCACATGAAGAACCTACAGAGTTTCTGGCATAATTTCTGCAAATTGCTGATACAGTACATGATAAGGAAGTAGATCAGGATGTCTACAGACTATTACTGTTTCCATTTGCTGTAAAAGATCAAGCTAAGAGGTGGTTAAATAACCAGCCTAAGAACAGCATAAAAACATGGAAACAGCTGTCAGAAAAATTCCTGAATCACTATTTCCCTCCAAAAAGGATGACACAGCTAAGGCTAAGCATCCAAGGCTTCAAACAAGGAGATAATGAATCTCTTTATGATGCCTGGGAGAGATACAGAGAGTTGCTAAGAAAATGCCCCTCTGAAATGTTTTCGGAATGGGTGCAATTAGACATCTTCTACTATGGGCTTACAGAAAAAGCTCAGATTTCTCTAGACCACTCAGCTGGTGGATCTATACATATGAGAAAAACAATTGAAGAGGCTCAAGAGCTTATTAATACAGTTGCCAGAAATCAACATCTGTACTTAAGCAATGAATCTTTCATGAAAGAAGAAGCTAAAACAGTAACTGCAGAACTCAGTCCAGTGGATCAGGCTAATGAATTCAATCAGCAATTGGACTTTCTAACTCAACAGCTAGCCGAATTCAAGGAAATATTACAGGAAACAAGAATGGCTAACAGGAACATGGAAGTACAATTAAAGCAGACAGAAAAACAACTGTCAAGACAAATAACAGAAGAATGTCAAGCAGTTCAATTAAGAAGTGGGAAAACATTAAATACCTCACTTCAAAGCAGCAGAAAACCAAGAAATGAACAAGTGGATACTCAAAATCCTCCTAAAGACAGTCCGAGCCCAGAAAGGGACAAAGCTGGCGTTCAAACGCCAGTAACAAACAAGGAAGGGGCGTCTAACGCCACTCCAGCTCCCACCACTGGCATTCAAATACCAGTGGGGAATCAGTCACATACAAGTGCTGATAACAACCCTTCTAAAAAGGCTTCCCAACCCACTTCTGTAGGTAATAAACTTGCAGCAACTAAGGTTGAGGAATACAAAGCCAAAATGCCTTATCCTCAAAAACTCCGCCAAGCGGAACAGGATAGGCAATTTGCCCGCTTTGCAGACTACCTCAGGACTCTTGAAATAAAGATTCCGTTTGCAGAAGCACTTGAGCAAATACCCTCTTATGCTAAGTTCATGAAAGAGATCTTAAGTCATAAGAAGGATTGGAGGGAAACTGAAAAAGTTTACCTCACTGAAGAATGCAGTGCAGTCATTCTGAAAAGCTTACCTGAGAAGCTTAAAGATCCTGGGAGCTTTATGATACCATGCACATTAGAGGGCACTTGCACCAAACAAGCTTTATGTGATCTTGGAGCAAGTATCAACCTAATGCCTGCATCTACTATCAGAAAGCTTGGTTTAACTGAAGAAATCAAACCAACCAGGATATGTCTTCAACTTGCTGATGGCTCCATTAAATACCCATCAGGCGTGATTGAGGACATGATAATCAAGGTTGGGCCATTTGCCTTTCCTACTGACTTTGTGGTGCTGGAAATGGAGGAGCACAAGAGTGCAACTCTCATTCTAGGAAGACCTTTCCTAGCAACTGGCCGAACCCTCATTGATGTCCAAAAAGGGGAAGTAACCTTGAGAGTCAATGAGGAAGAGTTCAAGCTGAATGTTGTTAAAGCCATGCAACATCCAGACACCCCAAATGACTGCATGAGTGTTGATATAATTGACTCTCTGGTAAGAGAGGTCAATATGGCTGAGAGTCTCGAATCAGAGCTAGAGGAATTTAGACTTAATGCTTTCGAAAATGCAAAGATTTACAAAGAGAAAGCGAAAAGATGGCATGATAAGAAATTGTCATCCAGAGTCTTTGAGCCGGGGCAAAAAGTTCCGCTATTCAATTCTAGGCTCAAATTATTCCCTGGGGAATTAAAATCCCGGTGGAGAGGTCCATATGTCATTACAAACGTGTCACCATATGGATACATAGAGCTTCAGGATAATGACTCTAACAAAAAGTTCATTGTTAATGGACAAAGAGTCAAACATTATCTTGAAGGCAATTTTGAGCAAGAATGCTCAAAACTGAGACTTGATTAAAACTCAGTCCAGCTAATGACATTAAAGAAGCGCTTGCTGGGAGGCAACCCAGCCAATCACAAAATTTAATTTTATTCGTATTAATTAATTAATTATTTCTTTACAGGTTTGAGTCCAAGTATCTTCAAAAGGTGAAATAGCAATTGGTTGAAGTCACAGAGTTACAGGGAAATTTGGAAGCTCACTGGCATGAAAAAGCCAGTAAGAAATACTTTGGGCGTTAAATGCCCAAAAGAAGCTCCCGCTGGGCGTTTAACGCCAGTAAGGGTAGCCATCTTGGCGTTAAACGCCAGAAAGGAGCATCTTCTGGGCGTTAAACGCCAGAAAGATGCACCTTCTGGGCGTTTAACGCCAGTTTGCTAGCATCCTGGGCGTTTAACGCCAGGATGGTGGGGAGGAGGTAAAATTCGTTTTTCTTTACAATTTTTCTAAATTTTTAAGTTTCAATTCATGATTTCTTGCATAAACATGTTTCAAAATATCATCCTTCAAAATCAAATTGGTTTTCTAAGAACCCTAATTTCTAAAATCCCTTTTTCAAAAATATCAAATGTATCTTAATTTATAAACACAAATCTTTTTCCAATCCAATTCTTTTTCAAATATTTTTAATATCTTTTTCAACTCATCTTATCTTTTTATGAAAATACCTCTCCTTCTACTCCTCTCCTTTCCTTTCTTTGCTTGAGGACAAGCAAACCTCTAAGTTTGGTGTGATTTGCCATGATCACTGAGCTAAAACTCATTAAGATCATGGCACCTAAGAGAACAGGAAGAGCAAGGATGTGAACTTAAGGGAGCTGAAGCATCAGAAATTAATTCTTGAAGGCATCCCACAGACTAAAGGAACATCCACTTCCCAAAATACAGGTTGTTAAGTTCTAATTCCAGCTTTAACTCTGTGATAGTATTATTATAGGATTTTACCTTAGAAGTTATATAGGAGTAGTAGTACTTAGCATATCTATTTTGATTTTATTTTCAATTAAGCTATAATTTATTTTTCTCATCATCATCAGGCATGAATAAAGTAGTAGATTTTTTAGAATAAAGAAGTAATTTATATTTTTGAGTTCTTAGTAATAAAGACTATAATTAATTATATGTGGTGGCAATACTTGTTGTTCTCTGAATGAATGCTTGAACAGTGCATAAATTGTATTTTGAATTTGATGAATATTGGCTCCTGAAAGGATGAGGAACACGAAAAATATTATTGATGATCTAAAAAATCATGAAATTGATTCTTGAAGCAAGAAAAAGCAGTCAAAAAAAAAAAAGAAGAAAAACACAATATTCACAAGCCATGAGCACTAGCCAAGAGTAAAACGGATCCAAGGCTTTGAGCATCTATGGATAGGAGGGCCCAAGGAAATAAAATCCAGGCCTAAGCGGCTAACTCAAGCTGTCCCTAACCATGTGCTTGTGTCATGAAGGTCCAAGTGAAAAACTTGAGACTGAGTGGTTAAAGTCGTGATCCAAAGCAAAAGAGTGTGCTTAAGAGCTCTGGACACCACTGACTGGGGACTCTAGCAAAGCTGAGTCACAATCTGAAAAGGTTCACCCAGTTATGTGTCTGTGGCATTTATGTATCCGGTGGTAATACTGGAAGACAAAGTGCTTAGGGCCACGGCCAAGACTCATAAATAGCTGTGTTCAAGAATCAACATACTACACTAGGAGAGTCAATAATACTATCTAAATTCTGAGTTCCTAAGGATGCCAATCATTCTGAAATTCAAAAGATACAGGGAGATGCCAAAACTGTTCAGAGACAAAAAGCTACAAGCCCCG
The DNA here is from genome assembly GCF_014773155.1 of Arachis stenosperma. Lineage (NCBI taxonomy): Eukaryota > Viridiplantae > Streptophyta > Magnoliopsida > Fabales > Fabaceae > Arachis > Arachis stenosperma. The sequence goes on from NC_080379.1 coordinate 77,551,682, forward strand.
CTCATCTAATACGAATCTGAGCTTCATTTAAAACTCTAAAATATTATTACTTCTTAATTTCTGTTAGAACCTGTTTTATTCATCTAGTTGCTTGAGGACAAGCAACAGTTTAAGTTTGGTGTTGTGATGAGCGGATATTTTGTACGCTTTTTGGGGGTAATTTCATGTAGATTCTAGCATGTTTCAGTTAGTTTTTAGTAAAATAATATTAGTTTTTAGGCAAAAATCATATTTCTGGACTTTACTATGAGTTTGTGTGTTTTTCTGTGATTTCAGGTATTTTCTGGCTGAAATTGAGGGAGCTGAGCAAAAATCTGACTTAGGCTGAAAAAGGACTGCTGATGCTGTTGGATCCTGACCTCCCTGCACTCGAAATGGATTTCTGGAGCTACAGGAGTCCAATTGGCGCGCTCTCAACGGCGTTGGAAAGTAGACATCCAGGGCTTTCCAGCAATATATAATAGTCCATACTTTGCGCAAGGATAGACGACGTAACTTGGCGTTGAACGCCAAGTACATGCTGCTGTCTGGAGTTAAACGCCAGAAAAACGTCATGATCCGGAGTTGAACGCCCAAAACACATCAAAACCTAGAGTTTGACGCCAAGAAAGGCCTTTACACGTGGAAAGCTTTAGTCTCAGCCCCAGCACACACCAAGTGGGCCCCTGAAGTGGATTTCTGCACCAATTATCTTAGTTTATTCATTTTCTGTAAACCTAGGTTACTAGTTTACTATTTAAACAACTTTTACAGACTTTTCTTGTACCTCATGACATTTTCAGATCTGAATTACATACTTTGTGACGGCATGAGTCTCTAAACTCCATTGTTGGGGGTAAGGAGCTCTGCAGCGTCTCGATGAATTAATACAATTCCTTTGTTTTCCATTCAAACACGCTTGTTCTTATCTAAGATGTTTATTCGCGCTTAACTGTGGAGAAGGTGATGATCCGTGACACTCATCACCTTCCTCAATCCATGAACGTGTGCCTGACAACCACCTCCGTTCTACATCAGAATGAATGAATATCTCTCAGATTCCCCAACAGAATCTTCGTGGTATAAGCTAGATAGATGGCGGCATTCATGAGAATCCGGAAAGTCTAAACCTTGTCTGTGGTATTCCGAGTAGGATTCCAGGATTGAATGACTGTGACGTGCTTCAAACTTGCAACCTGCTGGGCGTTAGTGACAGACGCAAAAGAGGGATTCTATTCCAGTAGGAAGCGGGAACCAACCGATGATTGGCCGTACTGTGACAGAGTGCGTGAGCATTAGCTTTCACTGCGAGGATGGGAAGTAGCCATTGACAACGGTGACACCCTACATAGAGCTTGCCATGGATAGACCTTGCGTGTGAGAAGAGGATCTCAAGGAAGAGTTGAAGTTCAGAGAACAAAGCATCTCCAAAACTCCAACATATTCTCCATTACTGCACAACAAGTAACTCTATTGTTCAAGTAATCCAAACAATTTTCTTTGACATCCTGACTAAGACAAATAAAATAAACATTGATTGCTTCAAGCCAATAATCTCCGTGGGATCGACCCTTACTCACGTAAGGTATTACTTGGACGACCCAGTGCACTTGCTGGTTAGTTGAACGGAATTGTGAAAAGAAAGTAATCAGTTAGTTGAGTTAGTTTAACTTTTTGGCACATGCCAAGGAGCCACTAATCAAGAATCACAATTTCGTCCACCAATCATCCGCAGCTACAACTATACCTTCAGATCCACCAGAAACACTGCTGTCACTATGTACAAAACCATTCGTGAGCACTGGTCCGTTCGCGAATATAGGAGCTACCCCATCATCCGGTAGTGCCGGCTCATCAGGCTGTGGAAAGTCAGGGATCGGCTCAGGGGGAAAGTCCCACTCTGGTGGTATCACAGGTACGTAGTCACCAGCTAACTCGGGCTCATCAGGAATGATAGGCTCAGGTTCCACCTCATTCAAAGGTTGAGCTGGTATAGGGTGCTCGGGGTCATCAGGAAAAGGATGTACATGTGCGTCAGGATGTAACCAGGATAAGGGAAAGTCGTAAGGAGCATCAGGGTCAAAATGCGGGCTAGACAGAGGATGTTGAAAGGTTCGATCAGGTAACGCGTATCGTCTAATACGAGGCACCAATCCCATGATGAAATAACTGTGATGTACCGGATCCTCGTAGACGTAAGGGTCCTCGAACTCATAGAAGATCACGCCCGTCTCCATCTGGGGGAGGAAGGGAGAGAGAAGGGGTAAGAACTGGGGAGTTCTTAGTAGGGTCGGGGTTATTAGTTACGTTCATTTATTTGGGGTCGATTAACAGACGAATAACATAAGATAGCGAAGCAGTAAACAAAAGATAAAGACAGAAAGAGAAGGTAGAGACAAAAGAAAGCAGAACACAAACAAAAGAATACAAGAAAATAAAACATAGAAATAGCATACAAGCTGACAAACACAAAGAAATAGATCACACACAGAAAGGAATGCAACAGAGAATGATGCACAGACAAGAATGATGCATGTCTAGTCCTAGCACAGGCCATGAGCTCATGTGTCGGTTGGCTGCCCGCAATCCCGACATTTATCCGGTCACGAGTAATCCCGATTTCCCGGATACGATTTTCCGTTCCTAAATAAATGCACATATAATAATAGCCGCTCATTCGAGACAGCCTCTGCTTACTGCAGGAAAATATATATACTCTGCTCTGCTCTGGGGAAGCGGAAAATAGCTGTAGGTAACTTAGTTTCCCTACAGAAGCTCTGGGTTGCATTAAGCAACTAATATATATTAAATATAGCTCTGGGTTGCATCAAGCAACTAATATATATATTTATATATAATATCTCTTGGGTTGCATTACGCAACATATAGATATATATAATATCTCTTTACTCTGTTCTGGTTGCCCTTTTCTCTGTATCTCTTTACTCTGTTTTAATTACTCTGTTCTCTGTATCTCTTTTCTCTTCTCTGATTACTCTTTTCATATATATATCTATATTACTCCTTTTCTCTTTATCTCTTTACTTTACTCTGGTTACTCTGTTTTCTGTGTTTCTCTTCTCTGCTCTGATTACTCTGTTCTCTGTGTTTCTCTGCTTAACATATGTATTTAAAGCTTATGTAAACTTCGGTATGAATAGTTAGCCTGTCCCAAGTATAGGTTCATTAAGTCTATACTGAAACATTTTAACTTTTCATATAATACCTAATCCTAGTCGGAATTCAAGGTCTAACTATGTTGCCCTAATTCGTTCACTAGTCTCTGTCTGTTTTTCTGTCGTTAAAACTTTACAGACTTTTTCTCCGATTTTTATCTTTTCTTTATCTTTTCCTCTCTAACATGTTGTTACCACTCCCTAAGTGTGTTATGAAGGTAATTATGAGATTCTGCACTTAAAGTTGTCTTTTTAAAGCTTTTACAGAAAACTGCCTTTTCTGCATTATTTTATTATTTTTATTAAAATATTATTTTTAATTAAATATTATTATTTAATATTTTATTATTATTTATTATTTTATTATTAAATTTTCGAAAATTAACTCACTTTTACTTTTAACCTTTAAAATTCACTTTTTACCACCCGTAACTTTTAATATTTCTACTTTTACCACCCTAACTTTCAGAAATTACCAAACAACCCCTAAAACACCAAAAATTTTACTTCCTTGCCCTTTTTAAGATCTAAAGCCTGTTCTTCATTGTTCTTCATCACACTCAAAGTGTTCTTCATGTTCTTCATAAATTCTTCAAATTCTTTCTCTGTTTTTACCCGTTTTTCAATCTTTTCAGCAACCGACTTTTACTACAATTCATAATAAATTAGCAGCCACTAAAACCCCATCTTTTCTACATGATTTCATCACTAATTGAACCTCAATTTAAGCCTAGGGTTTCGTTTTTCCAGCTGCTCCAAGAACATGAACATAAAGCTTGAATTTCATCAAATTTCATCAAAATTTCACCAAATTTTCACCAAGAATCAATCATATATGCAACCAATTTTTAGCACAGCCAAATAATACAACATTCTTACATCTCAAACACAAACAATCAAGATTAATTTCGTGACACCCTACCTGGTTTTGCTGCTCCTAATTCAATCAAACTTTCAGGTGGTCCTTAAGCACTTTTTCCTCCTAAATCTCACCAAGAAACACATATTTAACCATGTTTCCTTGAAACCGAATCAAAAGAGAGATGGTGCAGCCAACTCACCTTGATCCCAGCCTTGATAAATCATATGATCATGTAGAGAAAGAAGAGAGGATCATTTTGGTCGGATTGGAATTTTGATTTGAGTTTTAGTTCAGCAGAAATCAAGCTTTGAAGATTTGGAACTAAGAACTTTTCTCTCTTTTTCTCTCTATCTATTTTCGGCCACAAAGTGAAAATGAGCCAGCCTTGGGGGTTTTGGGGGTGTAGGGTGAGTTGTGATTGGTTGGCTTGGAGGTGGATTAAAATAATATTAAAATATCTCAGGTGTATAACTACTAAAACTAGGTGTATCGGAACACTTGCAAAAACATCTCTAAAAATTATTTTCTGAGCTACTAGCATAAATGACACTAGTAACATATTTATTATAAGAATAAAACATGAATAATGAGGCCTTAGCATTGCTAAAGTCATCAGAGAGTGCTGGTGCTAAGCTGCACCAGTAAACTGTGAACCCGGTTAAACCGATTTTCTGTTTTTAACTAAAACTAACCAGGTAACCTTATAATATCATTTAAGAAACTTCTAATACTCATATAATGATGATATTACCCTATTATCTCTCTTCTCTCATGAATCGAGTCCGGTTCGTCAAACTGAGACTATTTACGAAAAACCGGATCAAAACTCCTAATCGATACGGTTCAAAAACTATGTTCTTCGTAACTGCATTATCGAGCTTGCCTCATAAAAGGTTCTAGCTTAAAGATGACATAATGACAATTAGAATTGAGATACTTGATAATATATCAGAGCTTCTCCCCTTACTGATCCTCCGGAGTTCTCCGTACTTTCAGAAAAGATCTCGCGTACTCGAAAACCGGGGTTGTTACATTCTACCCTCCTAAAAGAAAATTTTGCCCTCAAAATTTCAGTTACCTGAGAATAGATGCGGGTAATCAGCTTTCATCTTATCCTCCAGTTCCCAAGTGTGTTCTTCTTCTCTTCTTTGTCCCCAAGCTACTTTGACTAAGCGAACAGTCTTGCCTCTCAGCTGCTTATCACTTCTTTCTACGATCTGAACTGGTGATGCTTGATATGTCAAATTGTTTCGTAACTGTACTGTCTCTGGTTTTAAAATGTGACTCTCGTCGGGAATATATTTCTTAAGTTGTGAGACATGGAAAACATCATGAAGGTTTGACAGATATGGAGGGAGGGCTACTTGATAAGCTACTAGACCGACTCTTTTAAGTATTTGGAAAGGTCCTATGTATCGAGGGTTAAGCTTTTTAGTCTTAAGGGCTCTACCTATTCCAGTAGTCGGGGTTACTTTAAGAAATACATGGTCTCCCTCACTAAACTCTAAGGGTCTACGTCTATTATTGGCATAGCTCTTTTGACGACTCTGTGCTGTCTGGATCTTCTGGCGAATCCCCTTTATCTTCTCAGTAGTTTCTTGCACTAAGTTTGGGCCCAAGACACTAGCTTCTCCATCATCATTCCAACACAATGGTGTCTGACATCTCCTTCCATAGAGAGCTTCATATGGTGCCATCCCGATACTTTGTTGGTAACTGTTGTTGTAGACGAACTCGACTAACGGCAAATATTTATCCCAACTACCTTGGTTATCCATCACACAAGATCTTAGCATATCTTCCAATGTCTGGATTGTCCGCTCTGATTGTCCGTCTATCTGAGGATGGTATGCTGTACTCATATGCAATTCTGTTCCTAAAGCTTTCTGGAAAGCTCCCCAAAATCTGGAAGTAAACCTCGGATCTCGGTCTGAAACAATTGATGAAGATATTCCGTGCAATCGTACGATTTCTTGAATATATATCCGTGCCAGCCTTTCGAATGTATAGTCAACTCGAATCGGAAGGAAGTGCGCTGATTTTGTCAACCTGTCCACAATTACCCAAATGGCATCATGTCCTGTTGAAGTCCTTGGCAATCCCATAACAAAATCCATAGTGATCTGCTCCCATTTCCATTGTGGTATTTCTAAGGGTTGCAGGGTTCCTGACGGTTTCTGGTGTTCCACCTTCACCTTCTGGCAGATTAAACATTTTGAGACATAATCAGCTACCTCTTTCTTTAAGCCCGGCCACCAGAACATTTGTTTCAAATCCTGATACATCTTTGTTACTCCAGGATGCATAGAAAATCTACTTTGATGAGCTTCTGCAAGAATCCTTTGCCGTAAATCTCCAGAGCTAGGCACACAGATTCTGTTCTTGTATCTCCAGAGACTGCTACGATCTAGTCTTACAGCTTCTGGTTCCTCTACTTTCATCCGTCTCAGCATCGTCATCATTTCTGAGTCCTGTGCTTGTGCTTGCTGAATCCTAATCTTAAAATCTGGTGTTATATGCAACTGCGCCAAACAGACTCCATTTGATGTCTCAGTCATAGCCAACTTAAGGTCCTCAAATTCCGCAAGTAGCTTCTCTTCCTTTATTATCATCCAAGAAATACTCAAATTCTTCCTGCTCAAGGCGTCTGCCACCACGTTTGCTTTTCCTGGGTGATAACTTAACTTAAAATCATAATCCTTCAGGAACTCCATCCACCTTCGCTGTCGCACATTAAGATCCTTCTGGTCAAAGATATACTTTAAACTTTTGTGGTCAGAGAAAACTTCTAGTTGAGCGCCATACAAATAGTGCCTCCAGATCTTCAGAGCAAACACCACTGCCGCCAACTCTAAGTCATGCGTCGGATAATTTCATTCATGAGGTCTCAGCTGCCGGGAAGCATAAGCCACCACATTTTTGTCTTGCATCAGCACACATCCAAGTCCTTTATGAGAGGCATCACAGTATACTTCAAAAGGTTTCTGTGGGTCGGGTAGTACTAATACAGGTGCAGTTGTTAACTTCTCCTTAAGCATTTTGAAACTTCTATCACACTCAGCCGTCCAAACGAACGGAAATTCCTTTCGTGTAAGGTAAGTCAAAGGTAAGGCTATCTGTGAAAATCCTTTGATGAACCTCTGGTAATATCCAGCAAGTCCGAGCAAACTCCGAACTTCTGTAACGGTCGTAGGTGATTCCCATTGCACTACTGCTTCAATTTTTGAAGGATCCACTGCAACTCCTCCCTGTGATATAACATGTCCCAAAAATGCCACCTTCTCTGTCCAGAACTCGCACTTTGATAGTTTAGCATATAACTTTCGAGTCCTCAGTATCTGCAATACAGCCCTTAGATGCTCTTCATGCTCTCCTTCTGTCTTCGAATAAATGAGAATATCGTCTATGAAAACTACTACGAACTGATCAAGGTACGGACGGAAAATACGATTTATGTAATCCATGAAAATCGCGGGAGCATTAGTTAGTCCAAACGACATAACCGTATACTCATAGTGACCATATCGAGTTCTAAATGCCGTCTTCGGTATATCTGATTCTTTCACTCGAATCTGGTGATAGCCCGATCGCAAATCAATCTTCGAAAACACAGTTGCACCTTTTAACTGGTCCATCAAATCATCTATTTGTGGAAGTGGATACTTGTTCTTGATAGTGACTTTATTCAACTGTCGGTAATCTACGCAAAGTCTCATTCGACCATCCTTCTTCTTTACTAGCAATACAGGAGCTCCCCAAGGTGATGCACTGGGACGAATAAATTTCTTTCCAAGTAGCTCGTCCAACTGCTTCTTCAACTCTGCAAGTTCCAGTGGTGACATCCGGTACGGCGCTATGGAAATCGGTCCGGTTCCAGGTACAAGTTCAATGCTGAATTCTATCTCTCGCTGAGGAGGAAACTCAGGTATGTCGTCCGGGAAAACATCAGGAAATTCCTTCACCACTCGGATTTGTTCTAAGCTTACTTCACTGTCATTTGAGCTAGCCGCTAACAGAACGTACCCCTCACAATCACTCCCGTTTAATGTAACTCTTACAGAATTCAGATATAAGGTATATGACAAAAATGGTTTAATATCTAAACTATTAGACGGAATAACAGCAGTTCTTTCAAAGCAATCAAGGAAAACATGATACTTAGATAACCAATCTAACCCTAGAATAACTTCTAAACCACATAGAGGCAAACAGATTAGATCATGTATAAAAGTTCTGTTCCTAATAGTGAATGGTACTTGCAGGCACACTAAACTAGTCAAAACATTTTGGGATGCAGGTGTATGGACAATCAGATCAAAGTTCAACTCAGAGAAATCTAGTCCCAACTCACGAGCAACAGTTAAATAAATAAAAGAATGCGATGCACCCGAATCATACAGTACAGTTAGAGATCGATTCTTGACATAACACTGACCTTGGATCAGGGCGTCTGATTGCATAGCATCATCAGCAGTCATGGCAAACACTCGACCTTGTTGCTGGGTTCGTACTGGATTCCGAACAAACTTTCTTGGGTAGATCCTAGCTATGTGTCTAGATTCCTTATAAGTAAAACAAGCATTCGTTCCTTACAGCATCCAACTTGGAAGAAAGGGTGCGTGTTCAGCAACAACTCCAGCAAACCTGGCAGCCTGACCTTACCTTCTTCAAGGATGCATAAAATGAGCTACAAAGCTCCAAAGGAAGTGATTCCAGTGGCATTGGAAAGTAGACATCAAGAGTTTTCCAACCATATATCATAGTATGCGGTTTGACATTCGTTTGAAGCCTCAAAAGCTGGCTTCATTTGGAACCTCAGAAACTAAACACGTTGGCAACTTGGAATCCAAGTTGGCAACGCCCTTGCTAAAATTTGGCTCCCTGGGAGGCATAACCCACGTTGCCAACTTGGGGAAGGTGAAGGTGTGTTTTCTAGCAACGCCTGCGAAGCTTAGCAGCCTTAGAAGGTAACCCACGTTGCCAACTTGAGAATGTGAAGGCGTGTTTGTCAAAAACGCCGGCAACCCTGGCAGCCTGACCTTGTCATCTTCAATGGAGTATAACTTGAGTTATAGAGATCCAAACTTAGTGCTTCCAGTTGCATTGGAAAGATGACATTCTGAACTTTCCAACAATATATAATGATCTATAGTGAAGCATGAAATGGAAGCTCTAATCAGAGTCATCTTTAGACCCCAAAAACAAGGAAATGAGGTTGAAATTCAAGAAAGCATGAATGGGCCAAGGAAGGGTGGTCGAACACGTTGCCAAGGCTAAAATGGCCTGGCATGTTCCTTGGCAACTTGGGCAACAACGCCCAGGCCAAGAAATCTGGGCTAGAGGCGTTGTCATGGGCGTTATTGGTGGAGTGTTTGGTAATAACGCCCAACCAAGGCAGCTTGACCTTGCTCTCTTCAATGGAGCATAACTTGAGCTAGAAAGGTCCAAAATGAGGTGATTCTAGTGGCATTGGAAAGTAGACATCAAGAGCTTTCCAATGATATATCATAGTTCATATTGAGGCAAAGGATTGAAGCCCAAAGTTCAGGCAACATTAAGCATAAAAACTGAAGAACAAGCAAGTGTTTGGCAACAACTTGAGCAACAACTTGGGCAACAACGCCCAAGCACCAAGTCCCACTCCCAGCCCAGGAAATCCATGAGCACGTTGCCAACTTGCGTTTACATAGGCGTGTTGGCCAAAAACGTGCTCCATTGGGCCAGAATTGCCAAGACATGCGCACAAGTTCTCTGTTTTTAACTTGGTGCTACAATTTCATTTAGAAGCTAGCTAATCCAACCTCAAGCAAGCAAAGCCCATAAATCTCAACCAATCAAGGCCTCAAGAATCATCTAGAATAGTTGATTTTTATTTAATTGTAATTTGCTTTTAATTTCATTTCAATTTGTAATTTAGGAAAGCCTATATAAAGGCCATAGTTTCATAGCATTAAAGGGGTTAGGTTGGATTGGGATACGGAGGAGACCAATTTAAAATTCTGTGAATTGGCACACTCCATTGAGAGTGGGTCTTCGGACCCCTCCCCTTCATACACTCTTCTTCACCTCCCCTTCTCTTCTTCCTTAGTAGTGTAGTTTAATTTGTAGTTTTCATCTATGAATTCTTGAATTCTCATTTTCTGTTTTGAAGTCTCACTCTTTATTTTCATGCAATCTAATTTCATGCAATTTAGTTTTTAGTTGAGAGCAATGATCACTTAATTCCCTTTGCATTAGGGGGAAGAGCTCTGTTTATTTGAATGAATTGATAAATCTTCTTCTCCTTCTCAATTCAAGTGGTTAATCCAAGAGGAAACTCTTGTTCTTCAAAGATTCAATCACCATCGAGAGAGGGGTTAATCTATATGAATTGTGTGGTGAATTTGAGAAATGAGCCACATAGTTCAGTTTAGAGTTCATCCTTTCATGATCTCCTTAATCAATACACTTTGGTTGGTATGTGAGATGTAACCTTCCTTGGTTGAGATTCTGGAAATTGTGTGGCTTGGATTAGAAATTGAGCTTCATCTCTGCTCATGAACAATTAGATCACGAGAGTGGCAATTGGTTATGTTGAGAGAAATTGGATCACCAAGAGATTGGGATTCAATTACCCACTTGCCATGGATCTATACCCATGATTGAGAAGGAATTGATCAACATCAATTCATGAGAATTTGCATCTCCGATCCCTAATGATTCTCTCTATCATTAATTCTCATTTCTTTTGCTCTTAGTTGTTTGACCACCCATTACCCCATTTCCCTTCTACATTCTTGCAATTTATTATTCTTGTCATCTACATTCTGTCTCTTTATTTCTTGCTCTTTGCTCTTATGCCATTTAAATTCTTGCAATTATGTTCAAAAATCAGAATGCTCATGAAATCAAAACCATGTTTGCTTGACTAAATCTATCATTTAACTAAAGTTGCTTAATCTACCAATCTCCGTGGGATCGACCTCACTCTTAGTGAGTTTTATTACTTGGTACGACCCGGTATACTTGCCGGTTGTACGTGAAATTTTAATTTTTACGTATCAGGTAGATTAAATGGTTATGGGTTTCGAAAATTAATAATAAAAAAGAAAATAAAAGGGATAGAAATACTTATGTAAATTAATAGTGGGAGTTTCAGATAGGTGTATGGAGATGCTGTGCTCCTCTTGAAACTCTACTTCACTACTCACTCTTTCTTCAATCCTTCTTACTCCTTTTCATGGCAAGCTGTATGTAGGGCATCACCATCATCAATGGCTACTTTCAATCCTCTCGGGAAAATGGTCCTATGCGCTGTCACTGCACGGCTAATCGTCTGGAGGCATCACCCTTGCTGATGGCTACATCCCATCCTCTCAGTGAAAACGTTCCAAATGCTCTGTCACAGCACGGCTAATCATCTGTCGGTTCTCAATCAGGTTGGAATAGAATCCATTGATTCTTTTGTGTTTGTCATCACGCCCAGCCTTCAGGAGTTTGAAGCTCGTCACAGTCATTCAATTCCGGAATCCTACTCAGAATACCACAGACAAGGTTAGACTTTCCGGATCCCCATGAATGTCGCCATCTATCTAGCTTATACCACGAAGATTTTGTTTGGGAATCTAAGAGATATGCGCCCGGCCTAGAGTAGAACAGAAGTGGTTGTCAATCACGCGCGTTCATAGGTGAGAATGATGATGAGTGTCACGGATCATCACATTCATCAAGTTGAAGTGCAACGTATATCTTGGAATAAGAATAAAAGAGAATTGAATAAAAAGTAATAGTAATTGTATTGAAACTTGAGGTATAGCAGAGCTCCACACCCTTAATCTATGGTGTGCAGAAACTCCACCGTTGAAAATACATAAGTAAAAGGTTCAGGCATGGCCGAATGGCCAGCCTCCTGAATGATCAAAAGACCGAATGATCAAAGATTAAACAGTCAAAAGATTAAACTGTCAAAAGATGTCTAATACAATAGTAAATTATCCTATTTATACTAGACTAGCTACTAGGGTTTACATGAGTAAGTGATTGATGCATAAATCCACTTCCGGGGCCCACTTGGTGTATGCTTGGGCTGAGCTTGATCTATCCATGAGCTGAGGCTTCTCTTGGAGTTGAACTCCAAGTTATAACGTGTTTTGGGCGTTCAACTCCGGATCATGACGTGTTTCTGGCGTTTAACTCCAGACAACAGCATGTACTTGGCGTTCAACGCCAATTTACGTCGTCAATTTCCGAATAAAGTATGGACTATTATATATTGCTGGAAAGCTCTGGATGTCTAATTTCCAACGCCGTTAAGAGCGCGCCATTTGGAGTTCTGTAGCTCCAGAAAATCCATTTCGAGTGCAGGGAGGTCAGATTCTAACAGCATCAGCAGTCCTTTTGTCAGCCTTTTTCAGAGTTTTGCTCAAGTCCCTCAATTTTAGCCAAAAATTACCTGAAATTACAAAAAAACACACAAACTCATAGTAAAGTCCAGAAATGTGAATTTAACATAAAAACTAATGAAAACATCCCTAAAAGTAGCTTGAACTTACTAAAAACTACCTAAAAACAATGCCAAAAAGCGTATAAATTATCCGCTCATCACATAGCAACGTTAGCTCCAACGCTCATCTCAATGTTAACAACCAAGGGTTACACGTACGCGTCGCCCATGCGTACGCATGACTAGAAACACATTGGAGTGAACGTTTGTATGACAACATTGACAAAAACACTGCAGCGGGCCTGGGAACATTCTTCTCAACGTTTGTTACACCAAAACGACCCTAATAATTGCCAATACACCCCTGGATCATGCAAGCAAGCAGAGCCCATAAAACATTACTCAATCCAAGGCACAAGAAGCATCTAGATTAGGATTTTCATTTGTAACCCTGTATAAAGGCATCAGTTGGATTGGAGGAATCATCCTGGATTGGAGGGGAGTCCAAAATCATGCATTCACATCCCCTAACACAAACCATTCACCCACTCTTTTTTTTTCTTTTCTTTATTTTCTTCCTTAGTAGTAGTTTCATTTTAATTTTTAATTTCATTATGAATTTTGAAGTTTCAATTCCTGTTTTTAATTTTTAATCTCTATCTTTAATTTTCTGCACTTATTTTCTTTCTGCACTTTCTTCATTTTTTGTTTGAACAGAGCAATGAATTAAACTAACTCTTGTCATTGGGTTAGAGAGCTCTATTGTATTTAATGGACCAATTGTAGTTTTTATTCTTCTTCCTCTGTCTTTTCTCTTGGTCTTGCTAGAAAGCTTTCGTTTTTCATTCATTGAGCAATTGTCTCGACGGAGAAATTGTTCATAATTGGATTTCCTTTGAACCTTGGAAGAGGAATGAGGAAATCATGCTAGAAATGCTTTCTCACATTGGATTAGTGATAAACCCCATTTTTAGGGTTTATCTTGTATTGATTTTGAGGGTTTTATCAATGATCTTATGCACTTATTAATATGAAAATACATGATTTTGTGTTCCTTTCCCAATTTTGACTCATGGATGAAAACATGCTTCTTTTGCACTAAATTAGCTATATTCTTAATCCTCCTGTAGCACCATTCGATACCATGACCCGTGTGTTAAGTGGTTTCAGAGTTTATAAGGCACGGATGACTTGGAGGAGAGAATGGGAGCATGCATAAAGGAAAGGAGCATGGAAAATTGAGCTTTGGAAACTTCAGCAGCGGCGCGCGTGTGCACATGGCGCATCCGCGCAGATTTGCGCCAACAGAGCCAAAGCTAGGAGCCAAGCTATGAGCCGGCACATTTAGCGGCTAAGACATGATTCTCATGGACGCGCTCGTGCACATTACGCCTGCACGTGGATTGCAAATGCCCCAGGGACGCGTACGCGTGCTGTGTGCGTACGCGCCGATTGCCACACGTGATTTTTTAAGAGGCACGTGACTAGCGCGTGGAAGCAGTTAGAAACCCTGTTTTGGTGAAGAGTTTTGGCGGGAAAAAGCTTAAGAAGGCCAAGGATTGAGGGGTTTATATATTTTCATAGAGTTGGTTACCTTTTGGGTAGAGAGAGAACCTCCAACCTCTCTCTAAGATTTCATTCTCCATTGCAATTCTCCTTTGATTTTCTTGGTGAGATTTATTGTAATACACTTTTATTTAGATGCAATTAGTAGATCCACTCTTCTCTTATTCTCAATTTGTGTTCTTTGATCATCTCACTTTGGATCTAGCTTTGACTTTGTTACTTGGATTTGAAACTAGTGACTTGAGGTACTTCCATATCCAGTACTTGTAATTGTTCAATTGTTGATGATTGTGTGATTTAGATCTCTTGAATTCAATTCTTCATTTTAATTTTTCAATGCCTCTTATGAATGCTCACCAAATGTTTGATAAAATGCCAACACTAGTTATGGAGTAAAAGTCTTTCACTTGGCTTAGGGTTTGAACCATTAGAAAAACTTGAATAGTAGATGTCAATTGTTGATTGAGAATTAAGAATTGCTAATTGGTTTGGAGTGCACTAAAGCTAGACTCCCTTAGGGTGAAGTTAGGAATTGTGACTCAACTAATTACTTTCACTTGAATCTCCTCTATAATTAGAGGTCAACTAAGTGAAGCAAGACCTAATTGTTATCATAATTGATGGAAACTGTAGTGATAGAACTTCCAATGTTAACCCTTGGCCAAGTCCTTTAATATTGATTGTTTGTTATCCACTTTTGCTAGCTTGAACTAGTACATCAATCTTCAAAAAACCACAACAAAAGCTTTCTAATCAATAACATGCATTCTATAGTAATTCCAAGGGAGGACGACTCGGGAGATTAATACTCTCAATTGTAGAATTGTAGAATTGTTTGATGTGAAATTTGAGTGTTGATTAGACTATACTCATGATTGTATTCACTATTAAATTCTATATCGACATACAAAATTTCGTTTATCAAAATGGCGGCGTTGCCGGGAAAATGCTTATGTGTGCCATGTTATTGTTTAGTGTAAATATGTGTATATGTACATACTTGCATTTTCTTTTGATTGCTTCTGTGTTTGATTGACATAGGATTAATCTTTGTCTAATTCGACTTGTTGCCATGAGCTTTACACTACCTTCATTGCATGACGCGTTCACAAATGAATCCGAGCTTAGCCCTATTTGATCCGGAAATTGAACGAACCTTACTCCATATTAGGCAAGCTCGGAGGCGGTTAACCGTTGGGGGAAGGTGAAAAGGTTCCCACCAATTCACCAATCTTACCCGAAGTTAATTCCGAACCGTCATTTGAAGAAGGCACTAGCTATCCCTCCGTTAATACTACTAATAAGTCTTCTTTTGATCTAAGTGCTGACACCATGGCCGCTCCGAGGAGAGTTACTCTCAAGGAAGCGGGTGCACCGGACTATGTTCTTCAACCCGTTCATGTGCTTCATCTAAACTTGAACACAAATTTTGAACTCAAGACCGCTTTGATTCACCTCCTACCTAAGTTCCATGGACTTCCCGCACAAGATCCTATTCGACACCTCAAGGATTTTCATAGTATATGCTCAACAACTATACGGGAAGGATTCGATGAAGTTGCTATATGGTTGTTTGCTTTCCCATTCTCTCTTGAGGATAAAGCTAAAGAGTGGTTTACACTCTACCTAGTGATGTTATTTCTGAATGGGACTTGTTTAGAAGAGGGTTCTTAGAGAAATTCTTGCCCCCGAAAAGGATGGACAAGCTAAGGAAGGAGATCTCATGCATTGTGTAAGGGAAAACGGAACCCCTATGCGAGTATTGGGAGCGATTTCGCAAACTTCTTGACACATGCCCCAACAACATGATTGACACTCAAGTATTGCTCGGCTACATATGCCAAGGGATATGAAAACAAGATAGGACTCTTTTGGATTCCTCTAGCAATGGTTCTTTGTCTAAATATTAGACGGCGGAGGAAGCATGGCAACTCATTGGCGACTTGGCCGAGTCCAACCAACATGCTATATGGAGAGTCAACCTCCCAAAGACCGTGAATGAAGTATCCTCTAGTAGCGAGGCCACCGCTCTTGCCAAATCCTTGGGCGAGATGACAAACATCCTAAAGCAACTCTAATTGGGTCAATAACAACCTCATCAACAACACCCTCCACCACCTCCTCAACAATATAGTCAACAATTGGTCCCCTAAAAAGTGTGTGGCATTTATTCTTGCTATTCCCACTACACGGACGAGTGCCCAATTCTTCAAGAAAACAACACCTTGGCAGCTACCCATAACTTTTATGACTGCCCGAATTAAGGATACTACCAACAAGGCGGCAATTTCAACCAAGGGTATCCTCAACAAAGAGGAAACTACAATCATGGGGGTGGCAATTCTAATCAAAATTGGAGAGACAACTCCAACCAATGGAGGGACAATTACCAAGAAGGAGGTAGGGACAACAACAACAATGGAGGCAATCAAAGATGGAACAACATCAACTCACAAAACCGACCATACTCCCAAAGCCAACCATACACCCAACAAAACAAAGGAATAAACTACCAAACCTATCAACCACCACATCAACGACCACCACCTCAACTCAACCAATCACAAGCCCCTCAAATCACATACCCTTCCACTTCTCCCAATCAAGATGATACACTCCGGACCATTCTCCAAGGCCAAAAGGAGCTTCAAATCACACTTGCTTTCGGCCTCACCGCTCTTACATCTACTCTACAAGCTCTTCTTGCACGCATGGACCCGCCCTCTACTTCCGCTCCTCAAGCCCTAAATTCTAGTGCCATTCCCTCTCAACCTCAACCTAATCCCAAAGGTGGCATTAATGCCATTACCTTGAGAGTAAAGGACCCAAGTCCGATCATAATCACTCAAGAGGAGGAGGGAATCGAGATAGAAGAAATAGAAGAGAAGGAGGAAGCACAAGTCATAGTTGAGGATGAAGAGGCTCAACCAACAAGTGCGGTCCCCAAGAATAAGGGAGTCGTGGAAGAAGAAATTGCTCAACCAATCCCATTTCCTACACTTGCAAAGAAAGCTAGGAAGCCTATGGAACTTGACCCCAAAATGGTAGAGATGTGAGGTAACCATCCCCCTCTTTGATGCTATCCATCAAGTACCTAAATATGCAAAATTCCTTAAGGATTTATGCATGAACAAGGATAGAATTATTGAGTTAGAAACTATTTCATTGGGGAGTTCTATTTCTGCTTTAATGGGAGCATTACCCGAGAAGTGTGATGATCCGGGCCCGTGCATGGTCACTTGCACCGTAAATGGGGTTCAATCTCTAGATTGTATGTGTGATCTCGGTGCATGCGTTAGCAATATGCCTCTTTTCGTCTACCGTATATTGAGGCTACCACCATTGAAGAGGTCGACGACAAGATTTGTTTTGGCAGACAAGAGCATAATAACCGTGACGGGTATTGCGGAAGATGTATTGGTGAATATAAAAGGGTTGGTGTTTCCAATTGATTTTTACGTTCTTGAGATGCCATCAAGCGAGTCCGAGAGGGCATCATCTATCCTACTCGGGAACCTACTCGTTTGAAATAGATGGGAGAGTCATGAGTTTTAGCATAGAAAAAGCAATGAAACACCCACCGG
The DNA here is from genome assembly GCF_014773155.1 of Arachis stenosperma. Classification (NCBI taxonomy): domain Eukaryota; kingdom Viridiplantae; phylum Streptophyta; class Magnoliopsida; order Fabales; family Fabaceae; genus Arachis; species Arachis stenosperma. The sequence continues at coordinate 77,569,271 of NC_080379.1, forward strand.
AGAATCATTCTCTATTCCAGTGTGACCCAATTGAGAATATTGTGGCCGAAGTGCATCTTGCAAAGTTAGATGAGAAGCATATGATTGAAGACACAAGTGAAAATCCAAGTGAAGTGAACGCATTACCCAATCCGGATCATCCGGAAGTTCAAACCTCAAGTCAAGACTAAAAGGTAGAATTAAAGCCACTACCACCCCACCTAAAGTACTCATATATTGATGAAGCCCACAAGTTCCCCATGATTGTTGCAAGGGAACTAAATCCTCAACAAGAAGAAAAGTTGCTATGTATCTTGAGGAAGAACAAAAGGGCCATAGGGTGGAGCTTGGCAGATCTAGTGGGAATAAGCCCAAAGTATGCGAGCACCGAATTTTCCTCGAAGAAGGAGCTAGACCCGTTCGACAACCTCAAAGGCGACTCAACCCCACCATTCTAGAGGTTGTGAAAAAAGAGGTCACCCGGCTACTAGAAGCGGACATCATCTACCCCATTTCGGATAGTGAATGGGTGAGCCCAGTCCAAGTAGTGCCAAAGAAATCCAGAGTGACCACAATCAAGAATGAGAGCGGGGAACTTATAGCAACAAGGGTGCAAAACTCTTGGAGGGTGTGCATCGACTACCGAAGGTTGAATACGGCCACTAGAAAAGATCATTTCCCACTACTGTTCATCGACCAAATGCTTGATCGATTAGCTAGTAAATCTCATTATTTTTTTCTACATGGTTATTCGGGGTACTTCCAAATACACATTGCTCTAGAAGACCAAGAAAAAATAACATTTACTTGCCCCTTTGGAACCTATGCCTATAAACGTATGCCATTCGGCTTATTGATGAGCGGATAATTTATACGCTTTTTGGCATTGTTTTTAGTATGCTTTTAGTATGATCTAGTTAGTTTTTAGTATATTTTTATTAGTTTTTAGTTAAAATTCACTTTTCTGGATTTTACTATGAGTTTGTGTGTTTTTCTGTGATTTCAGGTATTTTCTGGCTGAAATTGAAGGACCTGAGCAAAAATCTGATTCAGAGACTGAAAAGGACTGCAGATGCTGTTGGATTCTGACCTCCCTGCACTCGAAGTGGATTTTCTGGAGCTACAGAAGCTTAATTGGCGCGCTCTCAACGGCGTTAGAAAGTAGACATCCTGGGCTTTCCAGAAATATATGATAGTCCATACTTTGCCCAAGATTTGATGGCCCAGACCGGCGTTCAAAGTCACCTTCAAATTTCCTAGCGTTAAACGCCGGAACTGGCACCAAAGTGGGAGTTAAACGCCCAAACTGGCACAAAAGCTGGCGTTTAACTCCAAGAAGAGTCTCTACACGAAAATGCTTCATTGCTCAGCCCAAGCACACACCAAGTGGGCCCGGAAGTGGATTTTTATGTCATTTACTCATCTTTGTAATTCTTAAGCTACTAGTTCCCTATAAATAAGACCTTTTACTATTGTATTTAAAATCTTTTGATCATGTTTTGATGATTGAACCCTCTTTGGGATGCTGGCCTCACGGCCATGCCTAGACCTTATTCTTATGTATTTTCAACGGTGGAGTTTCTACACACCATAGATTAAGGTGTGGAGCTCTGTTGTACCTCGAGTATTAATGCAATTACTATTGTTCTTCTATTCAATTCCGCTTGTTCTTGTTCCAAGATATCACTTGTTCTTCAACTTGATGAATGTGATGATCCGTGACACTCATCATCATTCTCACCTATGAACGTGTGACTGACAACCACCTCCGTTCTACCTTAGATTGGGTGAATATCTCTTGGATTCCTGATACACGATGCATGGTTGATCGCCTGACAACCGAGCGCTCGCCTGACAACCGAGCCAGCCATTCTGTGAGATCAGAGTCTTCGTGGTATAGGCTAGAACTGATGGCGGCATTCAAGAGAATCCGGAAGGTCTAACCTTGTCTGTGGTATTCTGAGTAGGATTCAATATATCCGGCCTGACCGAGAACCGATAGCTGGATAGCCGTGCCGTGACAGGGTGCGTTGAACATTTCCACTGAGAGGATGGGAGGTAGCCACTGACAACGGTGAAACCCTTGCATAAGCTTGCCATGAAAAGGAGTAAGAAGGATTGGATGAAGACAGTAGGAAAGTAGAGAGACGGAAGGGAACAAGCATCTCCATTCGCTTATCTGAAGTTCTCACCAATGAATTGCATAAGTATCTCTATCTTTATCTTTATGTTTTATTCATATATCACCCATACCCATTTGAGTCTGCCTGACTAAGATTTACAAGGTGACCATAGCTTGCTTCATACCAACAATCTCCGTGGGATCGACCCTTACTCGCGTAAGGTTTATTACTTGGACGACCCAGTGCACTTGCTGGCTAGTTGTGCGGAGTTGTGATAGAGAGTTGAGATTGCAATGAGCGTACCATGTTGATGGCGCCATTGATGATCACAATTTCGTGCACCAAGTTTTTGGCGCCGTTGCCGGGGATTGTTTCGTGTATGGACAACTGACGGTTCATCTTGTTGCTTAGATTAGGTATTTTTCAGAATTCTTAAGAATGAGTTCTAGAGTTTTATGATGATCTGTTGAAGTCTGGCTGGCTGTGAAGCCATGTCTAATCTTATTGGACCGAGGTTTCAACTGATCATCACAAGAGCTTGATGATTTCTATCAATTTTGCTATTGGAGCAATAATCTGCTAAGGCTTGGCTGGCCATTGGCCATGTCTAGTGTTTTGGACCGAAGCTTTCTTTGAAAGCTTGGCTGGCTGTGAGGCCATATTTAATTCCTGGACCGGAGTCTTAGACTAGCATTGCAATGATTCCTGGAATCCAAATTAAGAATTCTGAAACCTTTATTTTCTATTTCCATATAATTTTCGAAAAATCCAAAAAAAAAATTTCAAAATCATAAAAACCAAAAATATTTTTATGTTTCTTGTTTGAGTCTAGTGTCTAATTTTAAGTTTGGTGTCTTGCATGCATTGTTTATTTGATCTTGGTTCTATTTTCAAGTCAATAGTACAGGGAACTGAAGATTCAGAACATGCAGCAGAGGAATTACACAGAAAAAGCTGGGCGTTCAAAACGCCCAGTGAAGAAGGACAGACTGGCGTTTAAACGCCAGCCAGGGTGCCTGGTTGGGCGTTTAACGCCCAAAAAGGTAGTGCATTGGGCGTTAAACGCCAGAATGTGCACCATTCTGGGCGTTTAATGCCAGGATGGCACAAGAGGGAAGATTCTGTTTTTAATTCAGATATTTTTCAAGTTTTCAAAGTTTTTCAAAATCAAATCTTTTTCAAAATCAATTTCTTTCCTTTTTCAAAGATACTTGCTAACAATTAATGATTTGATTGAACAATTCAAGTATGTTGCCTTTTCTGTTGAGAAAGGTTTAATGTTTGAATCATATCTTTTCTTGTTAGGCAAGTCATTAATTTTTAAAATCAAATCTTTTTAAAATCATTTTCAAATCATATCTTTTCAATCATATCTTTTTAAGAACCATAACTTTTCAATCAAATCTTTTAATCACATCTTTTTCAAAATAGTTTTCAATCATATCTTTTTAAATTCTAATTTCAAAATCTTTTTCAAAAATTACTTGATTTCTTTCCCACTCCTGGTTTTCGAAAATCAATTAAAGTTTTTCAAAATATTTTCAAAATCTTTCACTTAATTTTCGAAAATTTCTTCCTCTCTTCTCACATCCTTCTATTTATGGAGTACCACTCCTTCTCAATGCACAATTCGAACTCTATCTGATTAAGTTCGAATTCTTCTACCTCTTCCTTCTAATTTTCTTCTTCTCTGACACCTCAAGGAATCTCTATACTGTGACATAGAGGATTCCACACTTTCTTGTTCTCTTCTCTTTCATATGAGCAGGAACAAGGACAAAAGCATTCTTGTTGAAGCTGACCCTGAACCTGAAAGGACCTTGAAGCGAAAGCTAAGAGAAGCTAAGGCACAACTCTCTGTAGAGGACCTAACAGAAATCTTCAAAGAAGAAGACATGGCAGCCGAAAACAACAACAATGCAAACAATGCAAGGAAGGTGCTGGGTGACTTTATTGCACCTACTCCCGACTTCTATGGGAGAAGCATCTCTATCCCTGCCATTGGAGCAAACAACTTCGAGCTTAAGCCTCAATTAGTTTCTCTAATGCAATAGAATTGCAAGTTCCATGGACTTCCATTGGAAGATCCTCATCAGTTCTTAGCTGAATTCTTGCAAATCTGTGACACTGTCAAGACTAATGGGGTTGACCCTGAGGTCTACAGACTTATGCTATTCCCTTTTGCTGTAAGAGACAGAGCTAGGACATGGTTGGACTCACAACCTAAAGAAAGACTGGACTCATGGGAAAAGCTAGTCAATGCCTTCTTGGCAAAGTTCTTTCCACCTCAAAAATTGAGTAAGCTTAGAGTGGAAGTCCAAACCTTCAGACAGAAGGATGGAGAATCCCTCTATGAAGCTTAGGAAAGATACAAACAATTGATCAGAAAATGTCCTTCTGACATGCTTTCTGAATGGAGCACCATAGGTATTTTCTATGATGGTCTCTCTGAACTATCCAAGGTGTCTTTGGATAGCTCTGCTGGAGGATCTCTTCATCTGAAGAAGACGCCTACAGAAGCTCAAGAACTAATTGAAATGGTTGCAAATAACCAATTCATGTACACTTCTGAAAGGAATCCTGTGAACAATGAGACAAATCAGAAGAAAGGAGTTCTTGAGATTGATACTCTGAATGCCATTCTGACTCAGAGCAAGATATTGACTCAACAAGTCAATTTGATTTCTCAAAGTCTGTCTGGAATGCAAAATGCACCAAGTAGTACTAAGGATGCTTCATCTGAAGAAGAAGCTTATGATCCTGAGAACCCTTCAATGGAAGAGGTGAATTACATGGGAGAACCCTATGGAAACACCTATAATTCTTCATGGAGAAATCATCCAAATCTCTCATGGAAGGATCAACAGAGACCTCAACAAGGTTTCAATAACAATAATGGTGGAAGAAACAGGTTTTGCAATGGCAAGCCTTTTCCATCATCTTCTCAGCAACAGACAGAGAATTCTAAGCAGAGCCACTCTGACTTAGGAACTATGGTCTCTGATCTAATCAAAACCACTCAAAGTTTCATGATTGAAACAAGGTCCTCCATTAGGAATTTGGAGGCATAAGTGGGACAGCTGAGCAAGAAAATTACTGAACCCCCTCCTAGTACTCTCCCAAGCAATACAGAAGAAAATCCAAAAGGAGAGTGCAAGGCCATCAACATGGCCGAATTTAGAGAGGAAGGAGAGGCAGTGAACGCCACTCAGGAAGACCTCAATGGACGTCCACTGGCCTCCATTGAGTTCCCCAATGAGGAACCATGGGAATCTGAGGCTCAAAATGAGACCATAGAGATTCCATTGGACTTGCTTCTGCCTTTCATGAGCTCTGATGAGTATTCCTCCTCTGAAGAGGATGAGTATGTCACTGAAGAGCAAGTTGCTAAATACCTTGGAGCAATCATGAAGCTAAATGACAAGTTATTTGGAAATGAGACTTGGGAGGATGAACCCCCTTTGCTCACCAAAGAATTGGATGACTTGTCTAAGCAGAAATTACCTCAAAAGAGGCAGGACCCTAGGATGTTCTCCATACCTTGTACCATAGGCACCATGACCTTCAAGAAGGCTCTGTGTGACTTAGGGTCAAGTGTAAACCTCATGCCTCTCTCTGTAATGGAGAAGCTAGGGATCTTTGAGGTGCAAGCTGCAAGAATCTCACTAGAGATGGCAGACAATTCAAGAAAACAAGCTTATGGACTTGTAGAGGATGTTCTGGTGAAAATTGAAGACCATTACATCCTTACTGATTTCATAGTCCTTGAGACTAGGAAATGCATGGATGAATCCATCATCCTTGGCAGACCCTTCCTAGCCACAGCTAAGGCTGTGATTGATGTTGATAGAGGTGAACTGATCATTCAAGTGAATGAAGAATCCCTTGTGTTTAAGGCTCAAGGATATCCCTCTGTCACCATGGAGAGGAAGCATGAAGAGCTTCTCTCAAATCAGAGACAAACAGAGCCCCCACAGTCAAACTCTAAGTTTGGTGTTGGGAGGCCACAACCAAACTCTAAGTTTGGTGTTGAACCCCCACATTCAAACTCTAAGTTTGGTGTTGGGAGGTTCCAACATTGCTCTGAGAAAATGTGAGGCTCCATGAGAGCCCTCTGTCAAGCTACTGACATTAAAGAAGCACTTGTTGGGAGGCAACCCAATGTCATATTTTATCTATTTTCCTTTGTTATTTTATGTTTTCTGTAGGTTGATGATCATGAGAAGTCACAAAATCAATTGAAAAAGCAAAAACAGAATGAACAACAGGAAGAAAAACAGCACACCCTGGAGGAAGAACCTACTGGCGTTTAAACGCCAGTAAGGCTAGCAGATGGGCGTTTAACGCCCAGTCTGGCACCATTCTGGGCGTTTAACGCCAGAAAGGGGCACCAGACTGGCGTTAAACGCCAGGAAAGGGCAAGAACCTGGCGTTAAACGCCAGAAATGGGCACCAGCCCGGCGTTTAACGCCAGAATTGGCTCAAAACGCATTTTTGCATGCCATTTGGTGCAGGGATGACTTTTCCTTGACACCTCAGGATCTGTGGACCCCACAGGATCCCCACCAACCCCACCACCCTCTTTCTTCTTCACCAATCACCTCAATACCTCTTCCCCAAAAACCCTTCACCTATCAAATCCCATCTTCTCTTCACCACTCACATCCATCCTTCATAAAACCCCACCTACCTTACCATTCAAATTCAAACCACTTTCCCTCCCAAACCCACCCATAATGGCCGAACCCTACCCCTCCCTTCACCCCTATATAAACCCATCTTCACTCCTTCATTTTCACACACCCTAAACACTACTTCTTCCCCCTTTTGGCCGAACCACACAACCTCCTCCATCTCCTCCATTTTCTTCTTCTTCTCCTCTATTCTTTCCTCTTTTGCTCGAGGACGAGCAAACCTTTTAAGTTTGGTGTGGTAAAAGCGTTGCTTTTTGTTTTTCCATAACCATTTATGGCATCCAAGGCCGGAGAAACCTCTAGAAAAGGAAAGGGAAGGCAAAAGCTTCCACCTCCGAGTCATGGGAGATGGAGAGATTCATCTCAAGGGTGCATCAAGACCACTTCTATGAAGTTGTGGCCTTGAAGAAGGTGATCCTCGAGGTCCCTTTCAAACTCAAAAAGAGTGAATATCCGAAGATCCGACATGAGATTCGAAGAAGAGGTTGGGAAGTTCTCACCAACCCCATTCAACAAGTCGGAATCTTAATGGTTCAAGAGTTCTATGCCAATGCATGGATCACCAAGAGCCATGATCAAAGTGTGAACCCGAACCCAAAGAATTGGCTTACAATGGTTCGGGGGAAATACTTAGATTTTAGTCCGGAAAATGTGAGGATGGCATTCAACTTGCCCATGATGCAAGGAGATGAACATCCTTACACAAGAAGGGTCAACTTTGATCAAAGGTTGGACCAAGTCCTCACTGACATTTGTGAAGAGGGCGCCCAATGGAAGAGAGATTCAAGAGGAAAGCCGGTTCAACTAAGAAGGCATGACCTCAAGCCCGTGGCTAGAGGATGGTTGGAGTATATCCAACGCTCAATCATTCCCACTAGCAACCGGTCCGAAGTTACTCTAGACCGGGCCATCATGATTCATAGCATCATGATTGGAGAAGAAGTAGAAGTTCATGAGGTTATAGCCCAAGAACTCTATAAGGTGGCGGACAAGTCCTCTACCTTGGCAAGGTTAGCCTTTCCTCATCTCATTTGTCACCTCTGTTATTCAGTAGGAGTTGACATAGAAGGAGACATCCTCATTGATGAGGACAAGCCCATCACTAAGAAAAAGATGGAGCAAACAAGAGACCCCTCTCATCATGAGATCCCTGAGATGCCTCAAGGGATGCACTTTCCTCCACAAGACTATTGGGAGCAAATTAACACCTCCCTAGGAGAACTGAGTTCCAACATGGGACAACTAAGGGTGGAGCACCAAGAACATTCCATCCTCCTCCATGATCATTAGTGTCCTAGTGTCTATGCCTTAAAGTTATGAATGTCCTATGAATCCATCACCTTTCTTAAATAAACAATGTTCTTAATTGAAAAGGAGAAGAATTGCATGAATTTTGAATTTTATAACAGATTAAGTATTTTGATGTGGTGGCAACACTTTTGTTTTCTGGATGTATGCTTAAACAGTGCATATGTCTTTTGAATTTGTGGTTCATGAATGTTGGCTCTTGAAAGAATGATGAAAAAGGAGACATGTTACTGTGGATCTGAAAAATCATAAAAATGATTCTTGAAGCAAGAAAAAGCAGTGAATACAAAAAAAAAAGAAGGAGAAAAACGAAAAACAAAAGAAAAAAAGAAAGAAATAAAGTTGTGATCCAAGGAAAAAAGAGTGTGCTTAAGAACCCTGGACACCTCTAATTGGGGACTCTAGCAAAGCTGAGTCACAATCTAAAAAGGTTCACCCAATTATGTGTCTGTGGCATGTATCTATCCGGTGGTAATACTGGAAGACAGAGTGCTTTGGGCCACGGCCAAGACTCATAAAGTAGCTGTGTTCAAGAATCATCATACTTAACTAGGAGAATCAATAACACTATCCGGATTCTGAGTTCCTAAAGAAGCCAATCATTCTGAATTTCAAAGGATAGAGTGATATGCCAAAACTATTCAGAGGCAAAAAGCTAAAAGCCCCGCTCATCTAATTAATACTGATCTTCATAGATATTTTTGGAATTCATTGCATATTCTCTTTTTTTTATCCTACTTTGATTTTCAGTTGCTTGGGGACAAGCAACAATTTAAGTTTGGTGTTGTGATGAGCGGATAATTTATACGCTTTTTGGCATTGTTTTTAGTATGTTTTTAGTATGATCTAGTTAGTTTTTAGTATATTTTTATTAGTTTTTAGTTAAAATTCACTTTTCTGGACTTTACTATGAGTTTGTGTGTTTTTCTGTGATTTCAGGTATTTTCTGGCTGAAATTGAGGGACCTGAGCAAAAATCTGATTCAGAGACTGAAAAGGACTGCAGATGCTGTTGGATTCTGACCTCCCTGCACTCGAAGTGGATTTTCTCGAGCTACAGAAGCTCAATTGGCGCGATCTCAACGGCGTTGGAAAGTAGACATCTTGGGCTTTCCAGCAATATATGATAGTCCATACTTTGCCCAAGATTTGATGGCCCAGACCGGCGTTCAAAGTCACCTTCAGATTTCCCAGCGTTAAACGCCGGAACTGGCACCAAAGTGGGAGTTAAACGCCCAAACTGGCACAAAAGCTGGCGTTTAACTCCAAGAAGAGTCTCTACACGAAAATGCTTCATTGCTCAGCCCAAGCACACACCAAGTGGGCCCGGAAGTGGATTTTTATGTCATTTACTCATCTTTGTAATTCTTAAGCTACTAGTTCCCTATAAATAGGACCTTTTACTATTGTATTTAAAATCTTTTGATCATGTTTTGATGATTGAACCCTCTTTGGGAGGCTGGCCTCACGGCCATGCCTAGACCTTATTCTTATGTATTTTCAACGGTGGAGTTTCTACACACCATAGATTAAGGTGTGGACCTCTGCTGTACCTCGAGTATTAATGCAATTACTATTGTTCTTCTATTCAATTCCGCTTGTTCTTGTTCCAAGATATCACTTGTTCTTCAACTTGATGAATGTGATGATCCGTGACACTCATCATCATTCTCACCTATGAACGTGTGACTGACAACCACCTCCGTTCTACCTTAGATTGGGTGAATATCTCTTGGATTCCTGATACACGATGCATGGTTGATCGCCTGACAACCGAGCGCTCGCCTGACAACCGAGCCAGCCATTCCGTGAGATCAGAGTCTTCGTGGTATAGGCTAGAACTAATGGCGGCATTCAAGAGAATCCGGAAGGTCTAACCTTGTCTGTGGTATTCTGAGTAGGATTCAATGATTGAATGACTGTGACGTGCTTCAAACTCCTGAAGGCGGGGCGTTAGTGACAGACGCAAAAGAATCACTAGATTCTATTCTGGCCTGATTGAGAACCGACAGATGGATAGCCGTGCCGTGACAGGGTGCGTTGAACATTTCCACTGAGAGGATGGGAGGTAGCCACTGACAACGGTGAAACCCTTGCATAAGCTTGCCATGGAAAGGAGTTAGAAGGATTGGATGAAGACAGTAGGAAAGTAGAGAGACAGAAGGGACCAAGCATCTCCATTCGCTTATCTGAAGTTCTCACCAATGAATTGCATAAGTATCTCTATCTTTATCTTTATGTTTTATTCATATATCACCCATACCCATTTGAGTCTGCCTGACTAAGATTTACAAGGTGACCATAGCTTGCTTCATACCAACAATCTCCGTGGGATCGACCCTTACTCGCGTAAGGTTTATTACTTGGACGACCCAGTGCACTTGCTGGTTAGTTGTGCGGAGTTGTGATAGAGAGTTGAGATTGCAATGAGCGTACCATGTTGATGGCGCCATTGATGATCACAATTTCATGCACCACTTATGCAATGCATGGAAGTTTTCATGGATGATTTCAGCGTGTATGGTGATTCTTTTGATCATTGCTTGGATAATCTTGAAAAAGTTTTGGAAAGAAGCAGCAAATCAAACCTTGTCTTAAATTTTGAAAACTGCCATTTCATGGTTAGGCAAAGAATTATTTTAGGACATATTGTTTCCAAAGAAGGTATTTCCGTAGATCCGGCAAAAATCAATGTTATATCTAGCTTGCCTTACCCCTCCTCCAAGAGGGAAGTCCATTCGTTCCTTGGACATGCAGGATTTTACCGAAGATTTATCAAGGACTTTAGCAAGGTAGCATTGCCTCTATCTCGACTATTGCAAAAGGACATTGAGTTTTATCTAAGCAAGGAGTGCATGGAAGCTTTTGACAAGCTTAAAGTGGCATTGACACAAGCTCCTATCGTAAGAGGGCCAGATTGGAGTCGGCCATTCGAAATAATGTGCGATGCTTCAAACTATGAGGTGGGAGCCGTGTTAGCACAACACGAGGGTAAGAATCCATATGTCATAGCCTATGCATAAAAAAACACTAGATGGAGCCCAATCCAATTACACTACTACCGAGAAGGAACTCTTGGCTATTGTTTTTGCTTTGGATAAATTCCGAGCCTATCTTCTTGGTTCTAAGGTAGTAGTGTACTTGGATCATAGGGGCGTTAAAATATTTGTTGCCTAAGAAGGAATCCAAACCGAGATTGATTAGATGGGTTTTATTGTTGCAAGAATTTGATTTGGAAATCAAAGATAGGAGTGGTTCGCAAAACCTAGTGGCGGATCACTTAAGTCGCCTTGAACATACCAACGGCGATGCCGCTCCTATCAATGATTTTTTTCCCCTTGAGGGCTTGCATTCAATCTCAGAAGTTATTCCTTGGTATGCTCCAATGGCAAACTACTTGGTTTCACGCACCTTTCCTCCTAACGTCTCCAAACATCAAAAGGATAAGATAAAAAGTGAATCCAAATATTATGTATGGGATGATCCCTACCTTTGGAGATGTGGAGCGGACCAAGTAGTCCGAAGGTGTATCCCCCAAACCGAATTCCAAGCAATCTTGGACGCTTGCCATTCCTCCGAGGGAGGTGGACATTATGGACCTTAAATGACGGCAAAAAAGTCCTTGATTGTGGATTTTGGTGGCCAACTCTTCTTAAAGACTCTTTCCTTTATTGCAAATTTTGTTCTCAATGCCTTAGATTTGGTAATATCTCTAAGAAGGATGAAATCCCACAACAAAATATACTTTTTTGTGAAATCTTTGATGTATGGGGTATCGACTTCATAGGGCCATTCCCAAACTCTAATGGTTTTCTCTACATTCTACTAGCCGTGGATTATGTGTCCAAATGGGTGAAAGTGATACCCACCCAAACGGACGATGCTAATGTAGTTCTCTCTTTTGTGAGGAATAATATAATTTGTCGCTTTGGGTCACCGCGAGCAATTGTGAGTGACCAAGGTTCACACTTTTGCAACAAAAGAATGGAAGGGCTCATGAAGAAGTACGACATCATACATAAAGTTGCCACGGCTTATCACCCCCAAACGAACGGCCAAGCCAAGGTTTCCAATCGGGAAATCAAGCATGTATTGGAAAGGATTGTGAAGCCTAGTAGAAAAGATTGGAGTGCCAAGCTTACCGACACACTCTGGGCATACCGAACGGTATACAAAACACCGATTGGCATGAGTCCTTTTCGGTTGGTGTATGGTAAAGTTTGCCACTTACCGGTGGAAATTGAACACAAAGCATATTGGGCCGTCAAGGAATGCAATCTAAATATGGGGGGAGGGCGAAGTTGAGAGAAAGTTTCAATTAGCGGAATTAGAAAGAAAAGATGAAAGCCATCCATGATAAGAACATTAGAAGAAGGGAATTTAGGCCCAGTGAACTAGTCCTCCTTTATAATTCAAGGTTGAGATTATTGCCCGGAAAGCTAAGATCGAGATGGGAGGGACCCTATCAGGTAGAGAAAGCGGAACCTTATGGAGTTTACCATTTGCGCCATCCCTCAAGTCCGGATATTTTCAAGGTAAATGGGCACCGTCTCAAATTGTATCATGGTGAGCAAAGGAAGACCAACAAAGAGATTGAGGTATTCCTTTTGGAAGATGTACCTCTTGACAAAGAGCATTGAGCTAGTGGAAGTCCAACTTAAGGACGTTAAACAAAAGTGCTGGGTGGGAGACACCCCAACATGGTGAGATCTATCTTTTTGCCCCTTTGTATATAGCCATTGAACTCTTCTTTGATTTGTGATTGCTTAGTCCTTGACTTGTTTAGCTAGACTTGATTTTATTGCTCATAGAAGTTTGCACTATGGATTACTTGAATGGTAGAAAACACCCCATTTCTAGGTCTTACATGAAGTTTTAGGTGTCTTTTTGGCCCTTAGCTAGCTACCTGCTGAATTTGTGATAAGATGTGCATTCTTCATTCTCATGAAAAAGGGGGCAGGGACGCGAGCGCACGCTGTAAGCGAACGCATCCATAGCGCGGATGCAGGCCCATACATTTTCCAGAGAGTTGGGCCACTCTCGCGCCAACGTTAGGCCCCAGCACAACTTCATTCGCGCTGACGCGCACCGTGCGCCAGCGCATCCATATGCTCAAAACGAAATGCGCGCGACCGCGCACATGTCGCTTCCGCGGCGATTTGCTGCCACGATTCCCATGCCAAGGACCCGAGAGTTGCCCCAACTCCGAGCTAGCTTCATGCCCCGCGCCCAGCCCCCTTTGTGCGTGCGCACACCTGGCGCGCACGCACTGATCTGCCACCTCGTGAATCAATGCGCGAGCGCACATGTCGCGCCCGCGTTGATTACCCTGCCGCACCTCTAGTTCATTTTCCAGAGAGTTGTGCTATACCTAGGCCCGCTTTGAGCCAGAGGCACAACACCACTGCCGCGCACGCGCTAATCTAATCACCACGGCCTCGGCGCGTCCAAACCCTGGGCGCGCGCGCCACCATTCATGCAGCCAACATCTGGTACAAGGTCCAGAGAGTTATGTAACTCCTGGGCTAACATCGTGCTACTGGCACGACGACTTTCATGTGTTCGCGCACCTGGCGCACGCGCGTCCTTCTTGCCACTGCCCACCTACGCGAACGCGCACTCGTCGATCTTGCGACGTGAGACATAAACCAGCGCACCTACATTTCACTTTCTCACCCCTTCTACCATTCTCCATCTTCCTTCTTCAATCTTCTCCTCTATACCACTCCACCCCCATCTCAGCCCCCACCGGCGGCACTACCTCCGGCGACCACCCACCTCCGGTGGTCCCTATATTTTCTCTCCTCTCCATTTCTCCACCTTTCTTCTACTCATCTCTCTCATCTATACCTCCATTATCTCTCTCTCTCCCAAGGTAAAATACCTACTTTCCCCCTTGTTCTACTTATCTCTTTTCCCTTCCTTAGTTAGTTGATTTTGTTTTTCTTTTAAGTAGCTTCTCTTCCTTTTCGCTCTTCATTGCTTGTTTGTCTTTGTTTTTAGCTTTCTACTCCTTATGGGTATTGTGGGTCATGACTTCTTTTGCATTGGTGGATTAGTTGTTATGCTTGATTTTATTGCAATTGTGGTGCACTATGATGACTAATGTTGCTTTATGGGATGTTACATTGCCTCATCCCCTTCACTTGCTCATTGCAAAAAGGATGCATGCCAAGTGTTTGATAAAGAGCACACATGATATTTTGAGCTCATTTTGATTCATTGCTTTTCAATTAGTGCTCTTCTCCACTAACTTGGGTTTTCCTTTGGGCATCAGGCATGCCACTCTTCACATTTCACATTTTCACTTGCCCACCTCATTATGACTTGCTTCCATTATTGATGATTGGGTGTACGCTTCTCATGCCTCTTACTTGCATGCTTATACCTCCTTTACATCAAATTCTAGTGACTTGCCTTGTTTACAAATATTGTCTTGGTTACGTATTGCAGCTGTCATGTAGTGAAGACGTTTATTCCCTTATGGCATAATCTCCCACTTGCATGCCTCGCACTTATTGGTGTTCCTTTGGGTTTGATGTTTCTTCCCTTTCCACTTTTATAGGATGGTCATGACGAAGGACAAGAAAAAAGCCCCAAAGAAATAAACCGCCAATAGAGCACGCCAAGAACCTAAGGCCAAGCCTCTCCTTAAGAAGACAAAGGGCACCGCCAACATTGATGCACTAGAGAAGGACAATCCTCTAAAGGACTCAAGCAAGTTTCCTAACCGCTACTGCGAACTTGTCTACCCCATGATGACTGAGCAGAACTATCACCCAAAGCCCCTTCTAGTCCTTCCGGCTCACATCGCTACGATGGTAATGCCCTACATTGAGCGGAGGTAGTGGGGGGTTTTTAATGAGACAACCAAAGTGGCTAACTTATCCTGGGTGGTAGAGTTTTACTCCAACTACTACTCACCCCTTCTCACATCAAATTTTGTGCAGCGAAATCAAGTCCCGATCACGGTGGAAACCATCCAAGGAGTGCTTAAGACCGGGCCATTAGCGAACGAGTATGACGCCTATCAAGAAGTTTTGTCAGCACACTGCGAACATGGGTTCGATTGGGATGCGATTCTCCGAGTAATAGCCATACCTGAAGCCTCTTGGATTCGAGGGAGTATGAGGCAATGGCCTAAGGGCATCGATGCACATTTCCTCACTCAAGAAACCGCGGCATGGGCCCAAATCCTAGATCACTACGTGCTTCCAAGCACCCATGGGTCATCCATTACCGCCGAGCTTGCCTTATTGGTTTGGTGCATCCTAACCGAAAAACCGGTCGACATCCCACATGCCATCCGACAAGCTATGGGGCGTATTCATGTTAAGGGAAACTTGCCCTTTCTCGCAATGGTAACCGAATTAGTCGCAGCGGCCGGTGTTGACCGCGAGACCAAGGACCGGAGGGCCTTAATCCCGGTCGAAGATGATGTTGTTTCGACCAAGAGGTGCCTCAAACCCCCGGTGGTTACCGAGGACCTTGACGTGGCCATTCCCACTTGCAACCCTACTACTTCATCCACACCACCGAAATCCACCAACCAACACCTTGAAGACCTTCACAGGAAGTTGGACCGTTATGAGCGTCAAAACCAACGCTGATATGCTCACATGAAGAAGTTTCTAAGTATTGTCACCCAACCTATGGTGGAATCGGATATCTCCACGTCCACCGCAACCTCAAGTGGAGATAGCACTGATGAAGGAGATGAAGGACATTCTAGATCCGGCAACCCACTGCACATCACTTATAGCACGGAGGACCGTGCTAAGTTTTAACTGTGGGGAGGTCGGCCGACCGATCTCCATATGTAAGACCCGAATAAACTTTCGAATCTCTTTCTTAGTTAGGATAGGTTACATGATTAGGTTTTCTTCAACACCATTTGCATGATAAGTCTACTTGGTTGGAGTAATGAATTCTCTCTTAGGAAAATAAGATTTTAGGGCAACCTTACCAATTTGGAAAAAAAAAACTTTTGATGCTAAGCTTGTTCGAAGATTGTAGTTTGGAACATGGATTTTGAGTTAAGAATACAAGCAAGTGAGTTTTGAGCCTTGTTGCGTGGCTACATCTTATAGTCATTTATCTTCCTTCTTGTGTGCATTGTTCTCTCTCTATGATTGTGATCCTTACTTTGTTTGACTTTATATGTCCAATGTTGTATGTGTGAATGCATGTATATGACTGAGGCCATTAATTCACTTAGCCACTACCCAAATAGCTTTACCATACGAACAACCCTTGCAACAAACTTTGAGCCTACGCTTAACCCATTCATTCTTAATTCTAGCACATTACAAGCCAAGAAGCAAAAAACCATGAATGTCCCTATGTGGATCTTTGATTGGCTTAAGCTAGTGCGTGTGTGTCATTCAAGTGTGGGGAAACAGGGTGGGACATTGGTTGAAAAAAAAGGATGTTTTTGTTTTATATTTCTATATTTGGGAATCGGGTACATACTCATGCGTTAATTAAATGTAAGACCTTATGCATTGATAGTCTTAAAAGAAAGAATGAAAGAAAGAAGAAAATAAATAAATAATAAAAACAAAAGAAAAAAATAGAAAAGAAAGAAAAAAGAAAGAAAAAGAAGAAAAAGAAAGCAATAAAAGGGGACAAAATGTCCCAAAGTAAAGCTCAATAAAGAATCAATGCATAAGTGTTGTGAAATAAAAAGAAAATGCATGAGTATGTGAAAAAGTGAGGAATGGTAGCTAGACTAGTGTATAATTGTATAGGATGTTATATAGGTTAGGTGGGAAGTTTAGGTTAATCAAAAGATCCAATTTTTAACTCACTTAGCCAAATATATAACCCCACCTTGACCCTAGCCCCATTACAACCTAGGAAAGACCTCATGATACATGTGCGCATGCATGTAACAATTGTTGATTGTTAGAGGAATAACAAATTTTGGGAAGGCATGAAATAGGGGAGAATTGAGTGATTAACCCGATACACCGAGCGTTTAGAGTGCAAACACTTCCGGTGAGGGTTCGAAGCTCAAATCCTTGTTCTCGGCTCTCACGAGCAATCTTCATGCAAGTTGCGTATATCTCGCGTTGAAGATTAAATTTGGTAAGTTTCATGCATTGCCTACCATCTTGCCCTATGTGCTTGAATATATCTTAGGATGATCAATTTGCTCTTAACCAAGTGGATAGTAGCACCAATCTTAGTTGCATTCATATAAGTAGATTGCACCTCATGGATCTCATGCCTTTGTGATCCTTTGGTCTTTTGCTTTTCTCTAAGCATGAGGACATGCTATAATCTAAGTGTGGGGAGGTTGATAAACCCCATTTTTAGGGTTTATCTTGTATTGATTTCGAGGGTTTTATCAATGATCCTACGCACTTATTCATATGAAAATACATGATTTTGTGTTCCTTTCCCAATTTTGCCTCATGGATGAAAACATGCTTCTTTTGCACTAAATTAGCTATATTCTTAATCCTCCTCTAGTACCATTCGATACCGTGACCCGTGTGTTAAGTGGTTTCAGAGTTTATAGGGCACGGATGACTTGGAGGAGAGAATGGGAGCATGCATAAAGGAAAGGAGAATGGAAAATTGAGCTTTGGAAACTTCAGCAGCGGTGCACGCGCGCACATGGCGCGTCCGCGCAGATTAGCGCCATTAGAGCCAAAGCCAGGAGCCAAGCTACGAGCCGGTGCATTTAGCGGCTAAGACATGATCCTCATGGACGCGCCCACACACATTACGCCTGTGCGCGGATTGCAAATGCCCTATGGACATATACGTGTGTTGTGTGCATACGAGCCGATTGCCACACGTGATTTTTTAAGAGACACGTGACCAGCGCATGGAGGCAGTTAGAAACCCTATTTTGGGGAAGAGTTTTGGCGGGAAAAAGCTTAAGAAGGCCAAGGATTGAGGGGTTTAGGGGATTCACTCATTTTTTGGACATTTTTCTTAGATATTTTCCTAGAGTTGGTTACCTTTTGGGTAGAGAGAGAACCTCCAATCTCTCTCTAGGATTTCATTATCCATTGCAATTCTCCTTTGATTTTCTTGGTGAGATCCATTGTAATATAATTTTATTTAGATGCAATTAGTAGATCTACTCTTCTCCTATTCTCAATTTGTGTTCTTTGATCTTCTTACTTTGGATCTAACTTTGACTTTGTTACTTGGATTTGGAACTAGTGACTTGAGGTACTTTCATATCCATTACTTGTAATTGTTCAATTGTTGATGATTGTGTGATTTAGATCTCTTGAATTCAATTCTTCATTTCAATTTCATAATGCCTCTTATGAATGCTCACCAAATGTTTGTAAAAATGCCAACACTAGTTATGGAGTAAAAGTCTTTCACTTGGCTTAGGGTTTGAACCATTAGAAAAACTTGAATAGTGGATATCAATTGTTGATTGAGAATTAAGAGTTGCTAATTGGTTTGGAGTGCACTAAAGCTAGACTCCCTTAGGGTGAAGCTAGGAATTGTGACTCGACTAATTACTTTCACTTGAATCTCCTCTATAATTAGAGGTCAACTAAGTGAAGCAAGACCTAATTGTTATCATAATTGAAGGAAACTATAGTGATAGAACTTCCAATGTTAACCCTTGGCCAAGTCCTTTAATATCGATTGTTTGTTATTCACTTTTGCTAGCTTGAACTAGTATATCAATCTTCAAAAAACCACAACAAAAGCTTCCTAATCAATAACATGCATTCTATAGTAATTCCAAGGGAGGACGACTCGGGAGATTAATACTCTCGATTGTAGAATTGTAGAATTGTTTGATGCGAGATTTGATTGTCGATTAGACTATACTCACGATTGTATTCACTATTAAATTCTATATCGACATACAAAATTTTGTTTATCAAATAGGTTGGGGGTTGGATGGATATAGTGACATGTAATACTAGGAATACTTTGATCTATAAATTTGTGTGGTATAATTAGTGACAAAGCTTCATCTCTTCCCATGAGCAATTAAATCGAGGAATTGGGCAATTGTTCAAGCTTAGAGAGATTGGATTGCCAAGGAATTGGGATCCAATCGCCTAAGATTGCGAAGGAGATCAATGAATGCATTGATTGAGGAAGAGACGAGAAAAAACTTGATCTAGAGAATTCAATATCTCTTTATCCAAATGCTTTCCTTTTTTTCTTTTTTTTTGTTAATTACTTTCTGGTACTTTTATTTCTTGCATTCCCGTACTTAATTTCTCTTTTATATTCCAGCACTTTACTTTTCTTGCCATTTACTTTCTTGCACTTTATTGCTTTCCCTTTATTTTTATGTCATTTAAATTTCTTGTTTGATTCTCACTCCAATATGAACCGTCTAACTAGGCTAATTAATCAACCATTGATTGCTTAATCCATTAATCCTCATGGGATCGACCTCACTCTTTAGTGAGTTTTATTACTTGATACGACCCGGTTCACTTGCCGGTAGTTATTGCGTGGAACTATTTTTTTCGCGTATCAAATTTTTGGCGCCGTTGCCGGGGATTAATTGTGATTAACGAACTACCGGTTGGTTGATTAACTAGAATAGACATTTTTTATTTTGTTTCTATTAATTTCGTCGTTTATTTTTCTCTTGCTCCTTAACTATTTGTGTTAATGCCTCACCAAGAATCCCTTGTTCGTGACACCTCTTGCTCCTGGTGATTGTGTTATTAACACATAGAACAGTTTCTTTTATTTTAGTTTTTTTTTCAAATAAATTTGGCATATGGCTACATTCTACGTTTGGTGTTGCTTGCAACAATCTATTTTCAATCTTTTTGATACTTGCATCAATTCTAAGAGAAAGTGTCACACTATGTTTGGTGTGCCACTTATTATTTTTTTTTTATGCAATGTATCCAGTAACACCACTTGTTTGTATAATCATGATGCCTTTACTTCTTAAAGCCTGCAATGTTATCTTTAATTTTTGCTTGCTTAACCACATGCATCACTCACTTTTCAATGTGTAAGACATTCATGACCCATCATAGACCCCATCACCACTATTTTAATTGTTTCTAGAAGACAAGCAATCATCTTAAATTGGTATGGGAAGGGGAAGGATAGGAGGAAGGTGACAATAACAATGAAGATGAACTACAAGGCGGTAAAGTTCCTTTTCCTCTTATTTATTTCCAGTATTTTAAATTGCATAATTGTCTTATATTTTCTTTGTATGTATGTGTGATTACTCCTTTTGAATAAGCATAGTTTGTTTTTGGAATTATAACATGTTGCTGTGACATTGTGACTAGCCAAAAGCAATTTAGTTTGATTATCATAAACAAACAAGGTCATTAAAGAAGAATTTAGCATGAGCATATAAGTATTGAAAGGCTAGCATGATTATTTTGTTGCTCAATTGTGTTGGATTTTATTTAATTGAAGTTTTCATCTAGGACATTTTATGAAATTTTTTAAATCATGAAAACCTTGAGAAAGCAATTGCAAATAAGGCAAGAGAAGAAAAGGGAAAGAATGATAAAGTTGAAGGCTCTGAGTACCAATGACAATTCAATTGTTAAGTACTTGTGGTGTTTATGTATCAAGCAAAAAGCTTGAAAACAAAACACTTAAAGTCAAGTCTAGGCTCAAGTGCAAAAGCACTCCCTCAAAGCTGAAGGCTCTGAGTATCAAAGATTAGAGATTGAAGAAAAGAAATAAATGAGCTTAAAGAGTCCTCTAATTAAATGCTTGTGGTGTGATAAACCACTATTTTATGGTTTATCTTGTGCTAAATTGAGTGGTTTTTATCAGTTCTTTGCACACTTGTTCATACAAACTGCATGGTTTTACAAATCCTTTGCAATTTTGTTCTATGATTTAAAACTTGCTTCCTAAGCCTTTAAATTGTCAATCTTTAATTCCCCTTTATACCATTCGATGCCGTGATCTGTGTGTTAAGTGTTTTCAGGCTTTATAGGGCAGGAATGGCTTAGAGGATGGAAACGAAGCTTGCAAAAATGGAACGAGCACAAGAAACTAAGGAGCTGACTAGTGAGGATCGACGCGCATGCATGGCTCATGCGTGCGCGTGACTTTGTGCATTCCATAGCGACGCGCACGCGTAACTGACGCGTACGTGTGACACGCGCAGAAGACCATCGACGCGTATGCATGACTGACGCATACGCGTGACGTGCGTAATACGCTGCAATTATAGAATTTGCTGGGGCGATTTTGGGCAAGAGTGTGGACCTAGTTTTCGGCCTAGAAACACAGACTAGAGCCAGGAGACAGCAGAGATTCAACACACAATTCTCATTCACTAGTTTTAGTTTTAGTTCTTTGGAATCTTAGAGAGAATTTACCACTTCCTCTAGGGTGGTTCTTCGTATTCATAGATTCATAGATTTTCTAGTTTTATGCTTTTGGATTGGATATTGAGAAGAGTTACTACGTCCGTTGAAGTCTTTATCATTATAGTTTGTTTTCTTACTCCCTTACTCGTTTATTTCCCATTTATCTTTTTCAGAGTTACATATGGATATCTTCACTTTTGGAATTTATTAATGCAAAGAGTATTTTTCTAGTTAATTTCTTTATTTGCTTGATTATCTCAAGTTAATTTTAATTACCATGCCTCCTTCCTACTCCCTTTGCATGTATGCGAAAATGGCATCCATGTCAATAGGAGTAGGCTCCCAACTTGACTTTGGAGTTGATTAATAGGAGACCCTTGAGTTGGAATACTCAAGAGTTAATTTGAAACTAGAAGTTGTTGGCTGGCTCTCTAGTCACTAACGTTAATCCTTCCCAAGGAAGAGGATTAGGACTTGTGAATCAAAGTTGGTTCAATTACTTGACTTTTCTTTATTCGGTAAAGGTTAACTAAGTAAAAACAACAACCTCTTACTATTACTCTTAGGAAAATCCAACAAAGATAGAACTTCTGATCAATCTTCTCCTAGTCAAGGCTTTTTATTTCAATTACATAAAACCTCATGTTAATTTTTATTGCTTTAATTAATAATCATTTCAATTCTCTGTTCTACAACTCTAAATGTTCTCAGAAAACTCCTAATCAATAAATAGCACTCTCGTAGCAACTTGTTGGGAGACGACCTGGGAATTTTACTCCCAGTATTTTATTCTTAAATTGTGACAACTCTTTCTAAATTGATAAGCGGGATTTTTGTTGGCTAAGAACTATACTTGCAACGTTGTTTCCATCATAAATTCTTAATCGGCAATTTTTCGCCCGTCAATTTTTGGCGCTTGTTCCGAGGGTTACCTGAAACGTGTAGCTCGGTCTTCTGGCAAGGCCCGAGGCAGGGGGTCTGTGACCCGAGCTGGTTGTGCTGAACGGCGGGGGGTTGTACCTGCAATGACACTCCGATGCTTAAGTTAGCATGGGTCCAAGCAGATATCAAGTAGAATTAGAGTATGCCTTATACCTGGGTGCTCCAGTGTATTTATAGTAGTTGGCTGCGATCATCCCTGGATAAGATATTCTTATCTTATCTTATCTTTTGGGAGATTCATCTCTATCTTTGCGGAACCGCCTTTCCCAGGCCCTTTCGGCCTTTAGGTTTTGGGCTTAGTTCCTTCTGATGGGCCTTTCTTTGGCCTGTTTGTCCGAGGTCCGACCTCGAACGTGGGCCTTGGGTCGAGGTCGGGCCTTCTATCAGCTTTACCGAGTTTGGAGAGCTCGGTCAGGGTATGAACAGTGCCCCTGCCCGAGTTCGTCTTTTTTCGGAAGGTCGAGCTCGGGCATAGTAGTTTTTTCAAAATTTGAAAACGGTCGTTTCAGCATTTATTGCTTGTTACCGTTTCTTCCTCGATTTCCGTGTGGCGCTCTGTGGAGGCTTTATTTATTTGCCCCTTTCTTCATTTTTCTTTGTTTATTCATCACTTTTTTTCGAGCATCTTCTCTTCTTTCTCTCTGTTCTTCGTCTTCCATTTTTTGTGCGTTTTTTCAGAGTTCTTTTCTGCGCCGCCGTTTTTCCTTTCGTCGGAGCTCGTCGCTTTCTTCTTTTCCAGGTTTGCTTTTTTCGCTTTGTACGCTTCTTTTTTCTGATATCTTCTATGCCCGGGTTGCCCCGAAAAGAGGCGCCGCTATTGCTTTGTACGTGTGTGTGGGGGACTCTTTTCTCCGATCCATTTTTGTTATTCGAGTTGCTGCCTTCTTGTTTGTAAAAGAACTTTGCTTTCTTTTGTTTTGCTGTTGTATTCTTTCTTTGTAGGCAAGATTTTTTATGTCTCGAAAGGTGTTTCAAGCAATGTCGACCAAGATTCCGAGTGGTCTAGGTTGGGTAGATCCTGCTCCTTTAAGGGTCCCGTCTGTTGTAGATTCTGAGTATCTGATTAGGTTCCGTAGGGAGTGTAGTATTTGTGAGAACAGGGAGTCTGAGCGGGATTACGAGTTAGCAGCCCCGGAGTCCGAGGAGAGGGTATGTTTTCCGCCGTTAGAGAGTTCCGAGAAACTTTTCTTCTATGCTTATGATTGTTTCTTCTCCAAGCTAGGTGTCCGTCTTCCTTTCACCGACCTGGAATCCGAGGTCCTTTGGTCTTGTAACCTTGCCCCTACACAACTCCATCCGAACTCTTGGGCGTTTTTAAAGCTTTTCCAACTTTTGTGTCAGATTTTAGGCGTCTCCCCTTCTGTTTCTCTTTTTTCTTATCTGTTTGTACTGACGAAGCCGGGGTCGGGTGCTGGGAAGGTGTCCTGGGTTTCGTTTAGGGCTAACCAGGGTAGGAAATTTTGCACTTTGTATGATGAGTCGTTTCACGATTTCAAAAACTATTACTTCAAAGTCCGGGCTGTTGGAGATGTCCGACCTTTTTTCTTAGATGAGAGTGGGGAGCCTTCGTTTCCTCTTTGTTGGCAAGAGAGTGTGGTGTCGGTTAAGTACACTTTCGAGAGTCTAGATGAGGTGGAACAGGCTTTCGTTGGTGTGTTGAGCAGTCTATGGGGTCGGGCACCTTACTTGGATACGAAGAAAATGTTGGGAGATCCAAGCCTTCTCCGTTCCGAGTTAGGTAGCTCCCGACCTCTTTTTGAGATTTCATTTTCATATTTTGACTTTGTTTTGATCTTTCTGTTTGATAACCTCTTTGTTTCGTTTCTGCAGAGATGTCTTCTCAGGCTGATTCTATGAAGTTTCTCCGTCGAGCGAAGAAATCTGCGGCATCTCGGAATATCGAGGCTGAAGCTTCTCCCCAACCTTCTCCGCAGAAGACTACAATTGGTGTTCAGACTCGGTCGAAGACCATTCCGGTCCCTCAGTTCCGAGCTATAACTCAGGATCCTCCGACCTCCGGACCCGGTCAGCTTTCCCCGACCTCGACCTCGGGTCCTCCCCCCAAGAAACAGAAGACTTCCCGAGAGCCTGCTGGTTTCAATGACAAGGATTTCGATGCTCTCGGTTGGGTTGAGCAGCACATTCTTCCTCAGACTTTTATTTCTACTGATGATGCGTCCATGGAGCATCACTTTCAGTATATGGCGCGGAGTTGTGTTCGGATGGCTAGCCTTCATGCCGCCATTGCTCGGGAGTTTAAGAAAGCTCCCCTTGGGGCGACCAGCTCCCGACTTGAGAAGGCCCGGTCCGAGCTTGATAAGGTTAGTCAGCTGAAGGATGCTAGGATTGCCGAGCTGGAGGAGTCTTTGGAGGAAGAGAAGACTAGGGCTACCGCGGCTGTGGCGGTGGCGAAGACGTCTGAGGAGATGGCGAGGGTGGCGACGGAGAACTATACCAAGCTGTATGCTGAGCTTGTGGAGACGAAGGAGAAGCTGCAATCTGCTCGGGATGACTTTTATGAGCTGGAAGATAATGTGGCCAAGGGTATGGATGCTATGTTTGTGAATTTGAGGGATCAGGTCCGGGTTCTTGCTCCCGAATTGGATCTCAGTTTGTTCAGTACGGATAACATGGTTGTGGAGGGGAAGATTGTTCCTGCCCCTGTTGAGGATGAGGTTCCGATGTCCGACCCCAAGGCTCCGGTGTCCGACCCCGAGGCTCCGGTCGTGAACCCGACTTCACCTTTGGCCGAGGATAGAGTTGGTATGGAGGTTCCAAGCGATGGTGCTGTTCCTGCAGTCCCGATATCCATGTTTCAGCCAGGTGTTGATGCGGAGTCTGGAAAGGGCCTTGATCCTCTGTAATTTTTTGTACTTTTTGTGCTTTTGCCCGACCTGTGGGCTTTTTGTTTTTTGGATGTTTTCTGCAAACATTTTGGACACCTGTTCTGCTATTTTAGCTACTCTTGTAGCTTTATTATGCCATGCTTTGTGTTTCGATTGTCTCGTTCCGCTTTTATGCTTTTTAGTTGTTCTCGGGTGACAACTTTTTAGCTAGCGTTTTGACTTCTCGCTTTTTGCTTTTTAGTTGTTTTTGGGTAACAACTTTTTAGCTAGCGCCTTGACTTTCTCGCTTTTTGCTTTTTAGTTGTTTTTGGGTAACAACTTTTTAGCTAGCGTTTTGACTTCTCGCTTTTTGCTTTTTAGTTGTTTTTGGGTAACAACTTTTTAGCTAGCGCCTTGACTTTCTCGCTTTTTGCTTTTTAGTTGTTTTTGGGTAACAACTTTTTAGCTAGCGCCTTGACTTTCTCGCTTTTTGCTTTTTAGTTGTTTTTGGGTAACAACTTTTTAGCTAGCGTTTCTCGAAGTCCTGGTTCTTTGCCAGCTTCTTTCTTGGGTCCGTGTTTACTCTCGGACATCGGGATCCTTGAGTACCCCTTTGGTCAGGTCCGACTTCGTTGTTTGGTCGGCCTTTTTTAAGTTATTTTTGTAACTTCTTTTCTATTTGGCTTTTTGAGCCATTTCAGAGTTACTTTTATAACTTCTCACATTAATTTGAACCTCGTCGCTTCATCTTTGCCGACCTCGTATGGCCTTTGGCAAATGATTTTTTGCGTTTTGCCGAGCATAAATTAATGCGCCTTGGTGGGGTACTTTTTAGGATATGCTTTATAACGAGAAAGAGAAAATAAAGAAATTTGATTAGTACTAAAAAGAAGAATATGTACAAAGTGTTTACCCTTTTGACTAGGCCGGGTGTCCTACTTAACCGGGTGTCTCATTAAAAAACCCTCGTGGGGAAAAAGAGTACACCTCGGGTTAAGTTTTTCTAGCTGTAGTATCGTCTTAGGTTACAGGCGTGCCAGGTTCTGGGCAGCTCATTGCCTTCTAGGTCGGATATCTTGTAGTAGCCTGTCCCTAAAACTTCTGTTACTTTGTAGGGCCCTTTCCAATTTGCGGCTAGCTTTCCTTCTCCCGATTTTTGTGTTCCGATGTCGTTTCGGATTAAAATCAGGTCGTGAGTGGAGAAGCTTCGTTTTATCACCTTTCGGTTATATCTGAGGGCCGTTCGTCGTTTTAAGACTTCTTCTCTGATTCGGGCTCTTTCTCGGACCTCGGGTAGGAGGTCGAGTTCTTCCCTTTGTGCCTGAGGGTTGCCTCCTTCGTTGTAGAAGATGGTTCTGGGTGATCCTTCGTCTATTTCGACGGGAATCATTGCCTCCATTCCGTAGGCTAGTCGGAATGGGGATTCTCCTGTTGTAGAGTGCGGGGTTGTCCGATATGCCCATAATACCTGGGGGAGTTCATCGGCCCATGCCCCTTTGGCCTCTTGGAGTCTTCGTTTTAACCCGGCCAAGATGACTTTATTTGCGGCCTCTGCTTGTCCATTGGCTTGCGGGTGTTCGACCGATGTGAACTGCTGTTTGATTTTTAGCTCGGCCACCAAGTTCTGAAAACTTGTGTCTGTGAACTGTGTTCCATTGTCTGTTGTGATGGAGTAGGGGACTCCGAACCTCGTGACAATGTTTTTGTATAGGAATTTACGGCTTTTCTGAGCCGTAATAGTGGCTAAGGGTTCAGCCTCGATCCACTTTGTGAAGTAGTCGACCCCTACTATGAGGTACTTGACTTGCCCCGGTCCTTGTGGGAATGGGCCGAGTAGGTCGAGTCCCCACTTTGCGAAGGGCCATGGTGCGGTGATGCTTATGAGGTCTTCGGGCGGTGCTTTGTGAAAGTTGGCGTGTTTTTGGCAGGGGGGGCATATTTTCACAAACTCTGCCGCGTCTCTTTGCAAGGTCGGCCAGTAGAACCCGGCTCTGACTATTTTCTTGGACAGGGCCCGGGCTCCGAGATGGTTCCCACACATGCCTTTGTAGACTTCTTCGAGGACGCTCTTTGTTTCTGTGGTCGGGACGCACCTCAGGAGGGGGTTTGAGAATCCTCTTCTGTATAATACGTCGTGGATTAACGTGTAGTTCTGGGCGTCTTTTGTAAGCCTTTTAGCTTCTTTTCTTTCGGCGGGGAGAGTTCCCGATTTCAGATAGTTGAGTATGGGGGTTATCCATCCTTGTTGTTGCCCGGATATATTTAGTATTTCTTCCTCCCTTAACACGGAGGGGGATTGTAGAGTTTCTTGGAGGAGACTCCTGTTGTTCCCTCCGGGCTTGGTGCTAGCAAGTTTTGAGAGGGCGTCTGCCCGGGCATTTTGCTCCCGGGGTATGTGCTGGATTTGTATTTCCGGGAAGTGTCGTAATTGCGTCTGTGTTTGGTCTAGGTATTTTTTCATAGTAGGGTCTTTGGCCTGGTAGCTTCCATTTACTTGTGATGTGACGACCTGGGAGTCGCTGAAGATCGTGATCCTCTTTGCTCTGACCTCTTCGGCTAGTTTTAGTCCCGCTAGTAGGGCTTCGTATTCGGCTTGGTTATTTGAGGCTTGGAACTCGAATTTTAGGGATAGCTCAATCCGTGTTCCTTGATCGCTTTCGAGTATAACACCGGCCCCGCTTCCTGTTTTGTTTGAGGATCCGTCGACATACAGATTCCATGAGAGTGGGGTTCCCGGGGTCTCAGTGTATTCTGCGACGAAGTCGGCTAGGTATTGAGATTTTATGGCAGTCCGGGCTTCATAGTGGAGGTCGAACTCGGACAATTCCACCGCCCATTGTAGGATTCGTCCTGCCATGTCTGTCTTTTGTAGGATGTGTCTCATGGGTTGGTTTGTCCGGACTTTGATGGTGTGGGCTTGAAAGTAGGGGCGGAGTCTCCGAGCTGTGAACACTAGTGCATAGGCGAATTTCTCTATTTTCTGATAGTTTAATTCGGCCCCTTGTAGTGCTTTGCTTACGAAGTATATGGGGTGTTGCCCCTCCTCATTTTCTCGTATTAGTGCCGAGGCGACTGCCCGATGTCCGACCGACAGGTATAGTACGAGCTCTTCCCCTTTTAGAGGTCGGGTTAAGATTGGTGGCTGCCCGAGGAATTCCTTGAATTCTTGGAAGGCCTTTTCGCATTCCGGGGTCCAAGAGAAGGGTTTCCCTTTCTTTAGGAATGAGTAGAGAGGGAGTGATCTTATCGCTGATCCTGCTAAGAATCTTGATAGGGCGGCTAGTCTCCCATTTAGTTGTTGTACTTCTTTGACACACGTCGGGCTTTTCATATTGAGTATTGCTTGGCATTTGTCCGGGTTTGCTTCGATGCCTCTCTGAGTCAGCATGAAGCCTAAGAACTTCCCGGCTTCTGCGGCGAAGGTGCACTTTGTCGGGTTAAGTCTCATGTTGTGTTTCCGGAGGGTGTCGAAGATACTGCTGAGGTCGGCGACCAAGTTTCTGTCTTCTTGTGTCTTTACTAGCATGTCGTCGACGTACACCTCTAGCTGTAGCCCGATGTGTTCTGAGAACACTTTGTTCATTAGCCTCTGGTAGGTTGCCCCTGCGTTCTTTAGCCCGAAGGGCATTACTACGTAGCAGTAGTTTGCCCTTGGGGTTATGAACGAGGTCTTTTCTTGGTCGGGTCCATACATCGGGATTTGATTGTATCCCGAGTATGCATCCATGAAGGAGAGGTATCTGTAGCCCGAAGCGGCATCGACTAAGGCGTCGATGTTCGGTAGTGGATATGGATCTTTGGGGCAGGCTTTGTTGAGATCCGTGTAGTCGACGCACATCCTCCATTTTCCATTGGGCTTCTTCACTAGGACCACGTTTGCGAGCCATAGGGGGTACTTTACTTCCCTAATGAACCCTGCATCTAGTAGTGCTTGCACTTGTTCTTCTATTGCTTGCATGCGTTCGGGCCCGAGCTTCCTGCGTCTTTGTTGGACAGGTCGGGATCCCGGGTATACTGATAGCTTATGGCACATCAGGTCGGGGCTTATGCCTGGTATGTCGGAGGCTTTCCAGGCGAAGAGGTCGGAATTCTCCCTTAAGAGGGTTGTGAGTTCCTCCTTTAGGCCTGCTTCGAGGTTTGCCCCTATGTTTGTTACTTTCTCGGGTGTGTTCCCGATCTGGATCTTTTCGGTCTCTCCTTCTGGTTGCGGCCGAAGATCTTCTCGGGCTTGGACTCGCCCGAGTTCTATTGTGTTGACCTCTTTCCCTTTTAGGCTCAGGCTTTCGTTGTAGCATCGTCGTGCTAGTTTTTGGTTGCCTTTTAGGGTAGCGATTCCCTTTGCGGTAGGGAACTTCATACAGAGGTGTGGGGTCGAGACTATAGCCGCTAGTTTGTTTAGGGTTGGTCGTCCGATGAGGGCATTGTATGCTGAAGTGACGTCGACTACAATGTAGTCGATGCTTAGTGTTTTGGTTTGCTCGCCTTTTCCAAAGGTAGTGTGTAATGAGATGTATCCCAAGGGGCGGATCGGGGTATCTCCTAGTCCAAACAGGTCAGTGGGATAGGCTTTTAGCTCTTTTTCTTCGAGTCCGAGCTTGTCGAAGGCTGCTTTGAACAGGATATCTGCTGAGCTTCCTTGGTCGATCAGGGTTCGATGTAAGTTGGCGTTGGCTAGGATGATGGTGATCACCATAGGGTCGTCGTGTCCGGGTATTATTCCAATGGCATCTTCTCGGGTAAATGAGATAGTAGGTAACTCGGGTAAGGGGCTGTCTTCTCGGACATGGTAGACTTCTTTGAGGTGTCTCTTCCGTGAGGATTTGGATGTCCCTCCCCCTGCGAAACCTCCGTTTATCATGTGTATGTGCCTTTCAGGAGTTCGCGGGGTTCGTGTTTGCTCGGTCCGATCTTCGTTATCTCCCCGTCTTCTCTTTCTGGTTTCTTCTCCTTTCTCAGCTATGTATCTGTCGAGTTTTCCCTCTCTGGCTAGCTTTTCTATAACATTTTTTAAGTCGTGGCAGTCGTTAGTAGAGTGGCCGTAGAGTCTGTGATATTCGCAGTACTCGGACCGATCTCTTCCTGCTCTCTTGTGCTTCAGAGGTTTGGGTGGTGGGATCTTCTCGGTGTGGCATACTTCTCTGTAGACGTCTACCAGGGAGACTCGGAGGGGAGTGTAGCTGTGGTATTTTCGTGGCTTGTCCGAGTTGGATTCTTCTTTCTTTTTCTGTTCCCGATCTCGATCTCGGGGCGGGTAGGTTGACTCCTTCCTGGAAGAGTCTCTCAGCTGGGAGGTTTCTTCCATGTTGATATACTTTCCTGCCCGTTCTTGTACTTCGTATAAGGAGGTCGGGTATCTTTTGGATAGGGATTGGCTAAACGGTCCTTCTTTTAGGCCGTTTGCTAGTCCCATGATGGCTGCTTCCGTGGGCAAGTGTTGTATGTCCAGGCAGGCCTTGTTGAATCGCTCCATGTACTCTCTGAGAGTTTCTTGGTTGCCTTGTTTGATCCCGAGTAGGCTGGGGGCATGTTTTGTCTTGTCCTTTTGAATAGAGAACCTTGTTAAGAATTTTTTGGTCAGGTCTTCAAAGCTGGAGATTGATCCTGGTGGCAGGTTGTCGAACCACTTCATGGCTGACTTAGTGAGAGTGGTGGGGAAGGCTTTGCATCGAATCGCGTCGGAGGCGTCGACTAAGTACATTCTGCT
Organism: Arachis stenosperma; assembly: GCF_014773155.1. Lineage (NCBI taxonomy): Eukaryota > Viridiplantae > Streptophyta > Magnoliopsida > Fabales > Fabaceae > Arachis > Arachis stenosperma. Next base: position 77,600,155 of record NC_080379.1, read on the forward strand.
TCTGAAATTGCTGAGGTGATGACTTGGATCGGTGGTGCCGTCGTAGAGGTCCATATCTGGTGGTTTGAAGTTTCGCGGTACCTTCTCTTTCATGATCTCTTGTGTGAAGGGATCATGGTTGCTTTCGGGAGTGGTGCCGTGTTCCGTCCGATCTTTTAGGTTGGCCTCTATCTTCCGCAGTTTTTCTTCCAATTCTCTGCGTTTGCGAGCTTCCCTTCTCAGATCCTGTTCAGTTTCCTTCTGCTTCTTTACGTCCTCTTCGAGTTGTCTCAGCCGGCTTTGTTGTGCCCGAACTGTTTCCAGAATCTCCGAACTTTTTTCTCTTTCGGGATTTTGTGGATCTTTGTCTGGGGGTGATGTCTTTGGGCGATTCTGTTTATTTCCTCCTGGAGTGCGTGGTGATAGAGGGCTGTCCGGCCGTTCTCCGGTGTCAACTTCCTCTTCTTGTTCTGATGTAGCGTGGTTATTGTTGGGAGGGTCGTCCGCCATGGTAAAGGGATGACTTCCAGGTCCCCGGCAACGGCGCCAATGTTCCGAGGGTTACCTGAAACGTGTAGCTCGGTCTTCTGGCAAGGCCCGAGGCGGGGGGTCTGTGACCCGAGCTGGTTGTGCTGAACGGCGGGGGGTTGTACCTGCAATGACACTCCGATGCTTAAGTTAGCATGGGTCCAAGCAGATATCAAGTAGAATTAGAGTATGCCTTATACCTGGGTGCTCCAGTGTATTTATAGTAGTTGGCTGCGATCATCCCTGGATAAGATATTCTTATCTTATCTTATCTTTTGGGAGATTCATCTCTATCTTTGCGGAACCGCCTTTCCCAGGCCCTTTCGGCCTTTAGGTTTTGGGCTTAGTTCCTTCTGATGGGCCTTTCTTTGGCCTGTTTGTCCGAGGTCCGACCTCGAACGTGGGCCTTGGGTCGAGGTCGGGCCTTCTATCAGCTTTACCGAGTTTGGAGAGCTCGGTCAGGGTATGAACAGCGCTGTTGCCGAGAAGTTGCAACAGTATGCAAAATTATTGGTTAGTGTAAATACTTTTAAATTTACATATCTGCATATTTTATTTTATTTTATTACCATGAGCTGTATGTTTCTTTCATTGAAGGACGCGTTCACTACCGGATATGAGCTTAGCCGCGTTTGATCCCGAAATTGAAAGAACTATTTCATGTATAAGGTGAGCTCGGCGTTGGCTAGCCTCTGAGGGTGGTGAAGTGGTTACTACCAATTCACCAGTCCTATCTGAGGGCGAATCTGAAGCACCATTCGAGGAAGAAACAAGCTCCTCTTCCACTGATTCTGTTAATTTATGCGCAGGTAATATGGTGGAGCCTAGAAGGATTACTCTCCAGGAAGAATGGGCTCCAGACTTTACACTACAACCGTATCAAGCACGTCATCCAAATCTGGCTGCAGATTTTGAACTGAAGACTGCGCTAATCAATCTACTGCCTAAGTTTCATGGCTTACCTACTCAAGAGCCTCTCAAGCACCTCAGAGATTTCCAAATGGCCTGCTCAACTGTTAGGTGTCATGGTGCAGATGAGACTTCTATTTTGCTATCTGCCTTCCCATTTTCTCTTGAAGGAAAGGCGAGGGAGTAGTTCTACACTTAACCTGAAACAGTTGTTACTAATTGGGATTTGCTCAGAAGGGAATTCCTGGATAAACACTTTTTGGCTGAAGTTACAGATAGGCTGAGGAAAGAAATTTCCTGCATTATTTAAGGTGAAGCAGAAACTCTTTATGAGTATTAAGAACGCTTCAGGAATCTCCTAGAACCATGTCCCCACCACAAGATTGACCGGTTGGTGTTGATTAGCTATTTCACATAAGGCATGAAGCCTCAAGACAAAACTACGTTAGATGCCGCGAGTAATGGCTCTCTGAAGAAGTACAAGACGGCGACAGAAGCGTGGCAACTGATCACCGATCTAGTTGAGTCTACCTGGAATGGCAGGCACAGGAACAACCATCCCAAGGCTATTGCGAAGGTTTCCTCTGGTAGTGAGACTGCTACTCTTACACAGACTCTAGGAGAGATGATCAGCATACTGAAGCAGCTACAACTGAATCAACGACAACCTCAGCCTCCTGGTGCACGAAATTGTGATCAAACTTTTCACAACTTTGCACAACTAACCAGCAAGTGCACCGGGTCGTCCAAGTAATAAACCTTACGCGAGTAAGGGTCGATCCCACAGAGATTGTCAACTTGAAGCAAGCTATGGTCATCTTGTAAATCTCAGTCAGGCGGATTCAAATGGTTATGAGGTTTTGATAATTAAAAGATAAATAAAACAGAAAATAACATAGAGATACTTATGTAATTCATTTGTGGGAATTTCAGATAAGCGTTTGGAGATGCTTTGTTGCTTCTGAACCTCTGCTTTCCTATTGTCTTCATCCAATCATGCGTCCTCCCTTCCATGGCAAGTTGTATAATCCTGTCAGTGAAAATGGTCCAGCTACGGTCTCTGTACGGCTAATCACTGTCGGATTTCTCGTCTCGGATGAAAAATACCAGGCACAACTACCACAGGACTAATCATCTGTCAGTTCTCACTTGTGTCGGAATAGGATCCCTTGATCCTTTTGCACACTGTCACTGGGCCCAACATTCGCAAGTTTGAAGCTCCTCACAGTCATCCCTTCCCAGATCCTACTTGGAATATCACAGACAAGGTTTAGACTTTCTGGATCTCAAAAATGCTGTCTATTGATTCTAGCCTATACCACGAAGATCCCAATCACGGGGTCAGATACTATGTTGTCAGGAGAGATGATGCGAATCTGTGGATCAGAGACCCAAGAGAGTATACTTCGGTTGGCATCCAATGACTACGTTGAACATCATGTAGACCACTTTGTAGTTGTCAGGCACGTAGATCTTGGCTAAGCGAGTACTGAAGATAGTGGGTGATTGTCACGGGTCACCCCTTCAGTCTGACATAACTGAATTAAGTACAAGAGTATATCTTGGAGAAGAAGTAGGCGTGAATTGAAGGAAAAATAATAGTACTTGCATTAATTCATGAGGAACAGCGGAGCTCCTCACCTTACTCTATGAGGTGTAGAAACTCCACCATTGAAAATACATAAGAGAAAAAGGTCTAGGCATGGCCGAATGGCCAGACTCCACCAAAGATGATCATAAAGCTCAAGGGTTCCAAAAGGACCCTAATACAGTAGTAAAAAGTGCTATTTATACTAAACTAGTAAACTAGGTTTACAGAAAATAAGTAGATAGTGCAGAAATCCACTTCCGGGACCCACTTGTTGTGTGCTTGGGCTGAGCTTTGAAGCTTTCATGTGCATAGGCCATCCTTGGAGTTAAACACCAGCTTGGGTGCCAGTATGGGCGTTTAACTCCAGCTTTGGTGCCAGTTCTGGCGTTTTATGCCAGAAAAGGGTCTCTGATGGGCGTTTGGATGCCAGTTTGGGCCATCAAACCTCGGGCAAAGTATGGATTATTATACATTGCTGGAAAGCCCAAGATGTCTACTCTCCATCGCAATTGAGAGTGCACCAATTGGGCTTCTGTAGCTCCAAAAAATTCACTTCGAGTGCAGGGAGGTCAGAATCCAATAGCATCTGCAGTCCTTTCTCAGCCTTTGAATCAGATTTTTGCTCAGGTCCCTCAATTTCAGCCAGAAAATACCTGAAATCATATAAAAACACACAAACTTATAGTAAAGTCCAGAAATGTGAATTTTGCATAAAAAATAATAAAAATATACTAAAAAATAACTAAAATATACTAAAAACTACGTAAAAATAATGCCAAAAAACGTATAAATTATCCGCTCATTGATGAGCGGATAATTTATACGCTTTTTGGTATTGTTTTTAGTATGTTTTTAGTATGTTTTAGTTAGTTTTTATTATATTTTTATTAGTTTTTAGTTAAAATTCACTTTTCTGGAATTTACTATGAGTTTGTGTGTTTTTCTGCGATTTCAGGTAATTTCTGGCTGAAATTCAGGGACCTGAGCAAAAATCTGATTCAGAGGCTAAAAAGGACTGCAGATGCTGTTGGATTCTGACCTCCCTGCACTCGAAGTGGATTTTCTGGAGCTACGGATACCCAATTGGCGCGATCTCAATCGCGTTGAAACGTAGACATCCAGGACTTTCCAGCAATATATAATAGTCGATACTTTGCCCCAGATTTGATGGCCCAAACCGGCGTTTCAAATCAACTCAAGAATTCCCGGCGTTAAACGCCGGAACTGGCACAGAAGTGGGAGTTAAACGCCCAAACTGGCACAAAAGCTGGCGTTTACTCCAAGAAAAGTCTCTACACATGGAAGCTTCAATGCTCAGTCCAAGCACACACCAAGTGGGCCCGGAAGTGGATTTTTATGTCATTTACTCATTTCTGTAAACCCTAAGCTACTAGTTCTCTATAAATAAGACCTTTTGCTATTGTATTTTCATCTTGGTTCTTCTGGTTCCCTCTCTGGGGCCGAAGCCAATGATCACTATTATCACTTATGTATTTTCAACGGTGGAGTTTCTATACATCATAGATTAAGGTGTGGAGCTCTGTACCTCGAGTATTAATGCAATTACTACTATTTTCCATTCAATTCAGCTTATTCTTGTTCTAAGATATTCATTCGCACCCAAGAACATGATGAATGTGATGATTATGTGACGCTCATCATCATTTTCACTTATGAACGCGTGCCTGACAACCACCTCCGTTCTACATGCAAACAAGGCTTGAATGTTTATCTCTTGGATTCCTTAAATCAGAATCTTCGTGGTATAAGCTAGAATCCATTGGCGGCCATTCTTAAGAATCCGGAAGGTCTAAACCTTGTCTGTGGTATTCTGAGTAGGATTCAGGGATTAAATGACTGTGACGAGGTTCAAACTCGCGATTGTGGGGCGTTAGTGACAGACGCAAAAGAATCACTGGATTCTATTCCGACATGATCGAGAACCGACAGATGAATAGTCGTGCTGTGACAGAGCGCATTGGACATTTTCACTAAGAGGACGGGACTGTAGCCATTGACAACGGTGATGCCCAACATACAGCTTGCCAAGGAAAGGAGTAAGAAGGATTGGATGAAGAGAGTAGGAAAGCAGAGAGACGGAAAGGACAAAGCATCTCCATACGCTTATCTGAAATTCTCACCAATGAATTACATAAGTATCTCTATCTTTATTTTATGTTTTATTCATCTTTTAATTATCAATCCTCCATAACCATTTGAATCCGCCTGACTGAGATTGCGATTGAGCGTACCATGTTGATAGTGCCATTGATGATCACAATTTCGTGCATCAAGTTTTTGGCGCCATTGCCGGGGATTGTTTGAGTTTGGACAACTGACGGTTCATCTTGTTGCTTAGATTAGGTAATTTTATTTTATTTTGTTCTTCAGAGTTCTTAAGAATGAATTCTAGAGTTTCAGATGATGTTTTCATCATCACCAAAGCTGATTGATTCTCATCAATTTAGCTCTTGAATGTAATGTCCTGCTGAAGCTTGGCTAGCCAAGTCTAATCTTTTTTAGACTAAAGCTTTAGACTAACATTGCATGATTCCTAGAAATTCTTATTAAGAATTTTGATATCCTTATTTCTTTTCCACTCATTTTTTGAAAAATCCAAAAAAATCATAAAATCTTAAAATCAAAAATATTTTTATGTTTCTTGTTTGAGTCTAGTGTCTAATTTTAAGTTTTGTGTCAATTGCATGTCTTTATTCCTCTAATTTTTGAAAATTACATGCATTGTGTTCTTCATTGATCTTCAAGTTGTTCTTGATGATTTCCTTGCTCTGATCTTTAAATTCTCTTATTTTGTGTGTTTTGTTGTTTCTCATATGCATTCTCAATTTGTTAGTGTCAATAGTATACAAACTTCTAAGTTTGGTGTCTTGCATGCATTGTTTATTTAATTTTAGTTGTATTTTGATTATTCCTCATCATTAAAAATTCAAAAAAAAAATTTTATTTGTGTCTTTTCAAGTCAATAATACAGAGAATTGAAGATTTAGAACATGCAGCAGAGGAATTACACAGAAAAAGCTGGGCATTCAAAACGCCCAGTGAGGAAGGAAAACTGGCGTTTAAATGCCAGCCAGGGTAGCTGGGTGTTTAACGCCCAAAAGGGTAGCATTTTTGGGCGTTAAACGCCCAGAATGGTATCCATTCTGGGCGTTTAACGCCAGGATGGCACAAGAGGGAAGATTTTGCTTTTAATTCAGATTTTTTTCAAGTTTCCATAATTTTTCAAAATCAATTTCTTTCCATTTTCAAAAATACTTGCTAACAATTAATGATTTGATTCAAACATTTCAAGTATATTGCCTTTTCTGTTGAGAAAGGTTTAATGTCTGAATCATATCTTTTAAAATTTCTTGTTAGCCAAGTCATTAATTTTAAAAATCATATCTTTTTAAAACCATAACTTTTCAATCATATCTTTTTGATTTCTACTTTCAAAAATCTTTTTCAAAAATCACTTTATTTCTTTCCCAACTTTAATTTTCAAAAATCATTCTTCAATTTTTCAAAATTTCTTCAAAATCTTATTATTTATTTTCGAAAATTCTTCCCCTCTTCTCACATCTTTCTATTTAAGGACTAACACTCCTCCACTATCAACAATTCGAACTCTATCTCTCTTGATACGTTCGAATTCTTCTTATTCTACCTCCTCCTTCTATTCTTCTTTTCCTCTGACATCTCAAGGAATCTCTATACTGTGACATAGAGGATTCCATATTTTCTTGTTCTCTTCTCTTTCATATGAGCAGGAGTAAAGACAAAAGCATTCTTGTTGAGGCTGACCCTGAACCTGAAAGGACCTTGAAGCGAAAGCTAAGAGAAGCTAAAGCACTACTCTCTGCAGAGGACCTAACAGAAATCTTCAAACAAGAAGAAGACATGGCAGCCGAAAATAACAACAATGCCAACAATGCAAGGAAGGTGCTGGGTGACTTTACTGCACCTACTCCCGACTTCTATGGGAGAAGCATCTCTATCCCTGCCATTGGAGCAAACAACTTTGAGCTTAAGCCTCAATTAGTTTCTCTAATGCAATAGAATTGCAAGTTCCATGGACTTCCATTGGAAGATCCTCATCAATTTTTAGCTGAATTCCTACAAATCTGTGACACTGTCAAGACCAATGGGGTTGACCCTGAGGTCTACAGACTTATACTATTCCCTTTTGCTGTAAGAGACAGAGCTAGGATATGGTTGGACTCACAACCTAAAGAAAGCCTGAACTCTTGGGAAAATCTAGTCAATGCCTTCTTGGTAAAGTTCATTCCACCTCAAAAATTGAGTAAGCTTAGAGTGGAAGTCCAAACCTTCAGACAGAAAGAAGGTGAATCCCTCTATGAAGCTTGAGAAAGATACAAATAATTGATCAGAAAGTGTCCTTCTGACATGCTTTCTGAATGGAGCATCATAGGTATTTTCTATGATGGTCTGTCTGAACTGTCCAAGATGTCATTGGACAGCTCTGCTGGAGGATCTCTTCATCTGAAAAAGACACCTGCAGAAGCTCAAGAACTCATTGAAATGGTTGCAAATAACCAATTCATGTACACTTCTGAAAGGAATACTGTGAACAATGGGAAGAATCAGAAGAAAGGAGTTCTTGAAATTGATACTCTGAATGCCATATTGGCTCAGAACAAAATATTGACTCAGCAAGTCAATATGATTTCTCAAAGTCTGTCTGGAATGCAAGCTGCACCAAGCAGTACTAAGGACGCTTCATCTAAAGAAGAAGTTTATGATCCTGAGAACCCATCAATGGAAGAGGTGAATTACATGGGAGAACCCTATGGAAACACCTATAATCCTTCATGGAGAAATCATCCAAATCTCTCATGGAAGGATCAACAGAGACCTCAACAAGGTTTCAATAATAATAATGGTGGAAGAAACAGGTTTAGCAATTGCAAGCCTTTTCCATCATCTTCTCAGCAACAGACAGAGAATTCTAAGCAGAGCCACTCTGACTTAGCAACCATGGTCTCTGATCTAATCAAAACCACTCAAAGTTTCATGACTGAAATAAGGTCCTCCATTAGAAACTTGGAGGCACAAGTGGGTCAGCTGAGTAAGAAAGTTACTGAACTCCCTTCTAGTACCCTTCCAAGCAATACAGAAGAGAATCCAAAAGGAGAGTGTAAGGCCATCAACATGGCCGAATTTGGAGAGGAGGAAGAGGCAGTGATTGCCACTGAGGAAGACCTCAATGGACGTCCACTGGCCTCCAATGAGTTCCCTAATGAGGAACCATGGGAATCTGAGGCTCAGACTGAGACCATAGAAATTCCATTGGATTTACTTCTGCCATTCATGAGCTCTGATGAGTATTCTTCCTTTGAAGAGGACGAAGATGTCACTGAAGAGCAAGTTGCTAAGTACCTTGGAGCAATCATGAAGCTAAATGACAAGTTATTTGGTAATGAGACTTGGGATAATGAACCCCCTTTGCTCACCAAAGAATTGGATGACTTGACTAGGCAGAGATTACCTCAAAAGAGACAGGACCCTGAAAAGTTCTCAATACCTTGTACATTAGGCACTGATGAGCGGATAATTTGTACGCTTTTTGGCATTGTTTTTAGTATGATTTTGGTAGTTTTAGTTGAGTTCTTAGTATATTTTTATTAGTTTTTAGTTAAAATTCACTTTTCTGGACTTTACTATGAGTTTGTGTGTTTTTCTGTGATTTCAGGTATTTTCTGGCTGAAATTGAGGGATCTGAGCAAAAATCTGATCCAGAGACTCAAAAGGACTGCAGATGCTGTTGGATTCTGACCTCCCTGCACTCGAAGTGGATTTTCTGGAGCTACAGAAGCCAATTGGCGCGCTCTCAACGGCGTTGGAAAGTAGACATCCTGGGCTTTCCAGCAATATATAATAGTCCATACTTTGCCCAAGATTTGATGGCCCAAACCGGCGTTCAAAGTCACCTACAGAAATTCCAGCGTTAAACGCCGGAACTGGCACCTAATTGGGAGTTAAACGCCCAAACTGGCATAAAAGCTGGCGTTTAACTCCAAGAAGAGTCTCTACACGAAAATGCTTCATTGCTCAGCCCAAGCACACACCAAGTGGGCCCGGAAGTGGATTTTTATGTCATTTACTCATCTCTGTACACCCTAGGCTACTAGTTCTCTATATATAGGACCTTTTACTATTGTATTTATCATCTTTGGACATCTAGTTCTTAGATCATTGGGAGGCTGGCCTCACGGCCATGCCTAGACCTTATTCTTGTGTATTTTCAACGGTGGAGTTTCTACACACCATAGATTAAGGTGTGGAGCTCTGCTGTACCTCGAGTATTAATGCAATTACTATTGTTCTTCCATTCAATTCCGCTTGTTCTTTGTCCAAGATATCACTTGTTCTTCAACATGATGAAGGTGATGATTGATGCCCATCACCATTCTCACCCATGAACAAGGTGACTGATAACCATTCTTGTTCTACAAGCATCTGAGGCTTAGTGAATATCTCTTGGATTCCTGATTGCACGATGCATGGTTGATCGCCTGACAACCGAGTGCTCGCCTGACAAACGAGCCAACCATTCCGTGAGATCAGAGTCTTCGTGGTATAAGCAGGACCTGATGGCAGCATTCAAGAGAATCCCGGTAGGGGAGGGAACCAAACCGGTGATTGGCAGTACTGTGACAGAGTGTGTGCATTAGCTTTCACTGCGCGGATGGGAGGTAGCTGCTGACAACAGTGAAACCCTACACGAGCTTGCCATGGAAAGGAGTAAGAAAGGATTGGATGAAGACAGTAGGAAAGCAGAGAGACGGAAGGGAAGGCATCTTCATACACTTGTCTGAAGCTCTTACACCAATGATATACATAAGTATCACTATCTTTATATTCTATTATTTTCGTTCATCATCTATACCCATTTGAGTCTGCCTGACTGAGATTTACAAGGTGACCATAGCTTGCTTCATACCACCAATCTCCGTGGGATCGACCCTTACTCGCGTAAGGTATTACTTGGACGACCCAGTGCACTTGCTGGTTAGTTGTGTGAAGTTGTAGTGATCACAATTTCGCGCACCAAGTTTTTGGCGCCGTTGCCGGGGATTGTTCTTGTGTATGGACAACTGACGGTTCATCTTGTTGCTTAGATTAGGTATTATTTTTCTTCAGAGTTCTTAAGAATGAATTCTAGTGTTTCAAGGTGATGTTCTTATCATCACCAAAGCTGATTGATCATCATCAATTTAGCTCTTGAGTGCAATGTCCTGCTGAAGCTTAGCTAGCTATGTCTAATTCCTTTAGACTAAAGCTTTAGACTAACATTGCATGATTCCTGGAATTCTAATTAAGAATTTTGATACCTTTATTTTCTTTTCCACTTAATTTTCGAAAAATCCAAAAAAATTACAAAATCATAAAAACCAAAAATATTTCTTGTTTAAGTCTAGTGTCTCATTTTAAGTTTGGTGTCAATTGCATGTTTCTATTCTTCTTGCATTTTTCGAATTTATGCATGTGTCTTAATTAATCTTCAAGTTGTTCTTGATGATTTTCTTGTTTTGATCTTTTAATTCTATTGACTTGAGTGTTTTGTTGTTTCTCATATGCATTCTCATTTTGTTAGTGTCAGTAGTATACAAACTGCTAAGTTTGGTGTCTTGCATGCATTGTTATTTGATTTTATTTGCATTTTGATTATTCCTTATTATTAAAAATCCAAAAATATTTTTAATTTGTGTCTTTCCATGTCAATAATACAGAGAATTGAAGATTCAGAACATACTGCAGAGGAATCACACAGAAAAAGCTGAGCATTCAAAAATGCCCAGTGAAGAAGACAGACTGGCGTTTAAACGCCAGCCAGGGTGCCTGGCTGGGCGTTTAACGCCCAAAAGGGTAGTAGTTTGGGCGTTAAACGCCAGAATGTGCACATTCTGGGCGTTTAACGCCAGGATGGCACAAGGGGGAAGATTTTGTTTTCAAAATCAATTTTTTTTCAAGTTTTCAAAGTTTTTTAAAATCAAATCTTTTTCAAATCATATCTTTTCAATCAAATGTTTTCAAAATCAATTTCTTTCCTTTTTCAAAGATACTTACTAACAATTAATGATTTGATTGAACATTTTTTGCCTTTTCTGTTGAGGAAGGTTTTATGTTTGAATCATATCTTTTCTTGTTAGGCAAGTCATTAATTTTTAAAATCATATCTTTTCAAATTGTTTTCAAATCATATCTTTTAAAATTGTTTTCAAATCATATCTTTTCAATCACATCTTTTTAAAACCAATCATATCTTCTTAACCACATCTTTTTCAAAATAGTTTTCAAGCAAATCTTTTTAATTTCTAAATTCAAAATCTTTTTCAAAAATCACTTTACTTCTTTCCCACTCTTATTTTCGAAAATCAATTAATGCTTTTCAAAAATGTTTTCAAAATATTTTAATTAATTTTCGAAAAATTACTTCCCTTCTTCTCACATCCTTCTGTTTATGGACTAACACTATCCCTTAATGCAAAATTCGAACTCCATCTTCTTTGATAGGTTCGAATTTTCTACTTCTGTCTTCTACTCTTCTGTTCCTCTGACACTTAAAGGAATCTCTATACTGTGACATAGAGGATTCCACATTTTCTTGTTCTCTTCTCTTTCTTATGAGCAGGAGCAAAGACAAGGGCATTCTTGTTGAGGCTGATCCTGAACCCAAGAGGACCTTGAAGAGAAAGCTAAGAGAAGCTAAAGCACAACTCTCTTTAAAAGGACTTGACCGAATTCTTCAAAGAAGAAGAACACAGGACAGACGAAAACAACAACAATGCCAACAATGCAAGGAAGGTGCTGGGTGACTTTACTGCACCTACTCCCAACTTCTATGGGAGAAGCATCTCTATCCCTGCCATTGGAGCAAACAACTTTGAGCTTAAGCCTCAATTAGTTTCTCTAATGCAACAGAATTGCAAGTTCCATGGACTTCCATTGGAAGATCCTCATCAATTTTTAGCCGAGTTCTTGCAAATCTGTGACACAGTCAAGACTAATGGGGCAGACCCTGAGGTCTATAGACTGATGCTATTCCCCTTTGCTGTAAGAGACAGAGCTAGAATATCGTTGGACTCTCAACCTAAAGAAAGCCTGGACTCTTGGGAAAAGCTAGTCAATGCCTTCTTGGCAAAGTTCTTTCCACCACAAAGATGGAGTAAGCTTAGAGTGGAAGTCCAAACCTTCAGACAGAAGGATGGGGAATCCCTCTATGAAGCTTGGGAAAGATACAAACAATTAATCAGAAAGTGTCCCTCAGACATGCTTTCTGAATGGAGCATCATAGGTATTTTCTATGATGGCCTCTCTGAACTATCCAAGATGTCTTTGGATAGCTCTGCTGGAGGTTCTCTTCATCTGAAGAAGACGCCTGCAGAGGCTCAAGAGCTAATTGAAATGGTTGCAAATAACCAATTCATGTACACTTCTGAAAGGAATCCATTGAACAATGGGACTAATCAGAAGAAAGGAGTTCTTGAGATTGATGCTCTGAATGCCATTCTGGCTCAGAACAAAATATTGACTCAACAAGTCAATTTGATTTCTCAAAGTCTGTCTGGAATGCAAATGCACCAAGCAGTACTAAGGATGCTTCATCTGAAGAAGAAGCTTATGATCCTGAGAACCCTTCAATGGAAAAGGTGAATTACCTAGGAGATTCCTATGGAAACACCTATAATTCTTCATGGAGAAATCACCCAAATTTCTCATGGAAGAATCAAGAGAGACCTCAACAAGGTTTCAACAACAATAATGGTGGAAGAAACAGGTTTAGCAATGGCAAGCCTTTTCCATCATCTTCTCAGCAACAGACAGAGAATTCTAAGCAGAACACCTCTGACTTAGAAACCATGGTCTCTGATCTAATCAAAACCACTCAAAGTTTCATGACTGAAACAAGGTCTTCCATTAGGAATTTGGAAGCACAAGTGGGACAGCTGAGCAAGAAAATTACTGAACTCCCTCCAAGTACTCTTCCAATCAACACAGAAGAAATCCAAAAGGAGAGTGCAAGGCCATCAACATGGCCGAATTTGGAGAGGAAGGAGAGGAAGTGAACGCCACTGAGGAAGACCTCAATGGGCGTGCACCAATCTCCTCTGAGTTCCCCAATGAGGAACCATGGGAATCTGAGGCTCAAAATGAGATCATAGAGATTCCATTGGACTTACTTCTGCCTTTCATGAGCTCTGATAAGTATTCTCCCTCTGAAGAGGATGAGTATGTCACTGAAGAGCAAGTTGCTAAATACCTTGGAGCAATCATGAAGCTAAATGACAAGTTATTTGGAAATAAGACTTGGGAAGATGAACCTCCCTTGCTCACCAAAGAACTGGATGACTTGTCTAGGTAGAAATTGCCTCAAAAGAGGCAGGATCCTGGGAAGTTTTCTATACCTTGTACCATAGGCACCATGACCTTCAAGAAGGCCTTGTGTGACTTAGGGTCAAGTGTAAACCTCATGCCCCTCTCTGTAATGGAGAAATTAGGGATCTTTGAGGTGCAAGCTGCAAAAATCTCACTAGAGATGGCAGACAACTCAAGAAAACAAGCCTATGGACTTGTAGAGGATGTTCTGGTAAAAGTTGAAGACCATTACATTCCTACTGACTTCATAGTCCTAGAGACTGGGAAGTGCATGGATGAATCCATCATCCTTGGCAGACCCTTCCTAGCCACAGCAAAGGCTGTGATTGATGTTGATAGAGGAGAGTTGATCATTCAAGTGAATGAAGAATCCTTGGTGTTTAAGGCCCAAGGACATCCCTCTATCATCATGGAGAGGAAGCATGAAGAGCTTCTCTCAAAACAGAGCCAAGCAGAGCCCCCACAGTCAAACTCTAAAGTTTGGTGTTGGGAGGCCACAACCAAGCTCTAAGTTTGGTGTTGAACCCCCACATTCAAACTCTAAGTTTGGTGTTGGGAGGTTCCAACACGGTTCTGAGTATTTCTGAGGCTCCATGAGAGTCCTCTGTCAAGCTAATGACATTAAAGAAGCGCTTGTTAGGAGGCAACCCAATGTTTTATAGCTAACTATTTTCTTTTGTTATTTTATCTTTTTTTTTGTAGGTTGATGATCATAAGAAGTCACAAAATCCATTGAAAAAGCAAAAACAGAATGAAAAACAGGAAGAAAAACAGCACACCCTGGAGGAAGAACTCACTGGCGTTTAAACGCCAGTGAGGCTAGCAGTTGGGCGTTTAACGCCCAGTCTGGCACCATTCTGGGCGTTTAACGCCAGAAAGGGGCACCAGACTGGCGTTAAACGCCAGGAAAGGGCTAAGACCTGGCGTTAAACGCCAGAAATGGGCACCAGCCCGGCGTTTAACGCCAGAAATGGCTCAAAACGTGGATTTTGATGCCATTTGGTGCAGGGATGACTTTTCCTTGACACCTAAGGATCTGTGGACCCACAGGATCCCCATAAACCCCACCACTCTTTCTCTTCTTCACCCATTCACCAATCACCTCAACATCTCTTTCTCTTCACCACTCACATCCATCCTTCATAAACCACTACTTCTTCCCCTTCTGGCCGAACCACAAAGCCATCTCCCTCTCCTCCATTTCTTCTCTTCTTCTACTCTCTTCTTTCTTCTTTTGCTCGAGGACGAGCAAACCTTTTAAGTTTGGTGTGGTAAAAGCATTGCTCTTTGTTTTTCCATAACCATTTATGGCATCCAAAGCCGGTTCAACTGAGAAGGCATGACCTCAAGCCCATCACTAAGAAGAAGATGGAGCAAACAAGAGACCCCTCTCATCAAGAAATCCCTGAGATACCTCAAGGGATGCACTTTCCTCCACAAGACTATTGGGAGCAACTGAACACCTCCCTAGGAGAATTAAGTTCCAACATGGGACAACTAAGGGTAGAGCACCAAGAACATGCCATCCTCCTCCATGAAATTGGAGAAGATCAAAGGATCATGAGAGAGGAGCAACAAAGACAAGGAAGAGACATTGAGGAGCTCAAGCACTCCATAGGATCTTCAAGAGAAAGAAAGAGCCGCCATAACTAAGGTGGACCCGTTCTTTAATCTCCTTGTTCTCTATTCTCCTTGTTCTCTATTCTTCTGTTTTTCGAATTTTAGTGCTTTATGTTTATCCATGTTTGTGTCTTATGATCATTAGTGTCTTAGTGTCTATGCCTTAAAGCTATGAATATGAATCCATCACCTTTCTTAAATGAAAACTGTTTTTATTACAAAAGAACAAGAAGTACAGGATTTCAAATTCATCTTTAAAACTAGCTTAATTAGTTTGATGTGGTGACAATACTTTTGTTTTCTGAATGTATGCTTAAACAGTGCATATGTCTTTTGAATTTGTGGTTCATGAATGTTAAAATTGTTGGCTCTTGAAAGAATGATGAAAAAGGAGACATGTTACTGAGGATCTGAAAAATCATAAAAATGATTCTTGAAGCAAGAAAAAGCAGTGAATACAAAAAAAAAAAGAAAAAAAAGAAAAAAAGAGAAAAACGAAAAAAAAAGGGAGAAAGAGAAAAAGAAAATAATAAAGCTGTGATCCAAGGCAATAAGAGTGTGCTTAAGAACCCTGGACACCTCTAATTGGGGACTTTAGCAAAGCTGAGTCACAATCTGAAAAGGTTCACCCACTTATGTGTCTGTGGCATGTATGTATCCGGTGGTAATACTGGAAGACAGAGTGCTTTGGGCCACGGCCAAGACTCAATAAGTAGCTGTGTTCAAGAATCATCATACTTAACTAGGAGAATCAATAACACTATCTGGATTCGGAGTTCCTAAAGAAGCCAATCATTCTGAATTTCAAAGGATAAAGTGAGATGCCAAAACTGTTCGGAGGCAAAAAGCTACTAGTCCCGCTCATCTAATTTGGAGCTAAGTTTCATTGATAATTTGGAGTCTATAGTATATTCTCTTCTTTTTATCTTATTTTATTTTCAGTTGCTTGGGGACAAGCAACAATTTAAGTTTGGTGTTGTGATGAGCGGATAATTTGTACGCTTTTTGGCATTGTTTTTAGTATGATTTTGGTAGTTTTACTTGAGTTCTTAGTATATTTTTATTAGTTTTTAGTTAAAATTCACTTTTCTGGACTTTACTATGAGTTTGTGTGTTTTTCTGTGATTTCAGGTATTTTCTGGCTGAAATTGAGGGATCTGAGCAAAAATCTGATCCAGAGACTCAAAAGGACTGCAGATGCTGTTGGATTCTGACCTCCCTGCACTCGAAGTGGATTTTCTGGCGCTACAGAAGCCCAATTGGCGCGCTCTCAACGGCGTTGGAAAGTAGACATCCTGGGCTTTCCAGCAATATATAATAGTCCATACTTTGCCCAATATTTGATGGCCCAAACCGGCGTTCAAAGTCACCTACAGAAATTCCAGCGTTAAACGCCGGAACTGGCACCTAATTGGGAGTTAAACGCCCAAACTGGCATAAAAGCTGGCGTTTAACTCCAAGAAGAGTCTCTACACGAAAATGCTTCATTGCTCAGCCCAAGCACACACCAAGTGGGCCCGGAAGTGGATTTTTATGTCATTTACTCATCTCTGTACACCCTAGGCTACTAGTTCTCTATATATAGGACCTTTTACTATTGTATTTATCATCTTTGGACATCTAGTTCTTAGATCATTGGGAGGCTGGCCTCACGGCCATGCCTAGACCTTATTCTTATGTATTTTCAACGGTGGAGTTTCTACACACCATAGATTAAGGTGTGGAGCTCTGCTGTACCTCGAGTATTAATGCAATTACTATTGTTCTTCCATTCAATTCCGCTTGTTCTTTGTCCAAGATATCACTTGTTCTTCAACATGATGAAGGTGATGATTGACGCCCATCACCATTCTCACCCATGAACAAGGTGACTGACAACCATTCTTGTTCTACAAGCATCTGAGGCTTAGTGAATATCTCTTGGATTCCTGATTGCACGATGCATGGTTGATCGCCTGACAACCGAGTGCTCGCCTGACAAACGAGCCAACCATTCCGTGAGATCAGAGTCTTCGTGGTATAAGCAGGACCTGATGGCAGCATTCAAGAGAATCCGGAAGGTCTAACCTTGTCTGTGGTATTCTGAGTAGGATTCAATGATTGAATGACTGTGACGTGCTTCAAACCTGTAACCTACTGGGCGTTAGTGACAGACGCAAAAGAGTGATTCTATTCCGGTAGGGGAGGGAACCAAACCGGTGATTGGTAGTACTGTGACAGAGTACGTGCATTAGCTTTCACTGCGCGGATGGGAGGTAGCTGCTGACAACAGTGAAACCCTACACGAGCTTGCCATGGAAAGGAGTAAGAAAGGATTGGATGAAGACAGTAGGAAAGCAGAGAGACGGAAGGGAAGGCATCTTCATACACTTGTCTGAAGCTCTTACACCAATGATATACATAAGTATCACTATCTTTATATTCTATTATTTTCGTTCATCATCTATACCCATTTGAGTCTGCCTGACTGAGATTTACAAGGTGACCATAGCTTGCTTCATACCACCAATCTCCGTGGGATCGACCCTTACTCGCGTAAGGTATTACTTGGACGACCCAGTGCACTTGCTGGTTAGTTGTGCGAAGTTGTAGTGATCACAATTTCGCGCACCAGGCACCATGACCTTCGAGATGGCCCTGTGTGACCTAGGGTCAAGCATAAACCTCATGCCTCTCTCTGTAATGGAGAAGCTAGGGATCTTTGAGGTACAAGCTGCAAGAATCTCACTAGAGATGGCAGACAATTCAAGAAAACAAGCTTATGGACTTGTAGAGGATGTTCTGGTAAAGATTGAAGACCATTACATCCCTGCTAATTTCATAGTCCTAGAGACTGGGAAGTGCATGGATGAATCCATCATCCTTGGCAGACCCTTCCTAGCCACAGCAAAGGCTGTGATTGATGTTGACAGAGGTGAATTGATCATTCAAGTGAATGAAGAATCCTTTGTGTTTAAGGCTCAAGGATAGCCCTCTGTAACCATGTAGAGGAAGCAAGAAGAGCTTCTCTCAAAACAGAGTCAAACAGAGCCCCCACAGTCAAACTCTAAGTTTGGTGTTGGGAGGCCACAACCAAATTCTAAGTTTGGTGTTGAACCCCCACATTCAAACTCTAAGTTTGGTGTTGGGAGGTTCCAACATTGCTCTGAACATCTGTGAGGCTCCATGAGAACCCGCTGTCAAGCTACTGACATTAAAGAAGCACTTGTTGGGAGGCAACCCAATGTTATATTTATCTATTTTTCGTTGTTATTTTATGTTTTCTGTAGGTTGATGATCATGTGATGTCACAAAATCAATTGAAAAAGCAAAAACAGAATGAAAAATAGAAAGAAAAATAGCACACCCTGGAGGAAAACTTGCTGGCATTTAAACGCCAGTGAAGACAGCATAATGGGCGTTTAACGCCTAGTCTGGTACCATTCTGGGTGTTAAACGCCAGAAAGGTGCACCAGACTGGCGTTTAACGCCAGGAATGGGCAAGAAGCTGGCGTTAAACGCCAGAAAAGGGCAGCAGCCCGGCGTTTAATGCCAGGATTGGCAGAAAGGGCATTTTGCACGCCACTTGGTACTAGGATGAGCTATCCTTGACACCTCAGGATCTGTGGACCTCATAGGATCCCCACCTACCCCACCACTCTCTCTCTTCTTCACCCATTCACCAATCACCTCAATACCGCTTCCCCAAAAACCCTTCACCTATCAAATCCCACCATTCTCTTTACCACTCACATCCATCCTTCATAAAACCCCACCTACCCCACCATCCAAATTCAAACCACTTTCCCTCCTAAACCCACCCATAATGGCCGAACCATACCCCCCTCTCCACTCCTATATAAACCCATCTTCACTCCTTCATTTTCACACAACCTAAGCACTACTTCTCCCCTTGGCCGAAACACAAAGCCCCACTCCATCTCCTCTATTTCTTCTTCTTCTACTCTCTTCTTTTTTCTCTTTTGCTCGAGGACGAGCAAACTTTCTAAGTTTGGTGTGGTAAAAGCATTGCTTTTTGTTTTTACATAACCATTTATGGCACCTAAGGCCGGAGAAACCTCTAGAAAGAGGAAAGGGAAGACAAAAGCCTCCACCTCCGAGTCATGGGAGATGGAGAGATTCATCTCAAGGGTGCATCAAAACCACTTCTATGAAGTTGTGGCCATGAAGAAGGTGATCCCCGAGGTCCCTTTCAAACTCAAAAAGAGTGAATATCCGGAGATCCAACATGAGATCCGAATAAGAGGTTGGGAAGTTCTTACCAATCCCATTCAACAAGTCGGAATCTTAATGGTTCAAGAGTTCTATACCAATGCATGGATCACCAAGAACCATGATCAAAGTGTGAACCCGGACCCAAAGAATTGGCTTACAATGGTTCGGGGGAAATGCTTAGATTTTAGTCCAAAAAATGTAAGGTTGGCATTCAACTTGCCCATGATGCAAGGAGATGAACACCCCTACACTAGAAGGGTCAACTTTGATCAAAGGTTGGACCAAGTCCTCATAGACATTTGTGAAGAGGGCACTCAATGGAAGAGAGATTCAAAAGGGAAGCCAGTTCAACTGAGAAGGCATGACCTCAAGCCCGTGGCTAGGGGATGGTTGGAGTTTATCCAACGCTCAATTATTCCCACTAGCAACCGGTCCGAAGCTTCTATAGACTGGGCTATCATGATTCATAGCATCATGATTGGAGAGGAAGTAGAAGTTCATAAGGTTATATCCCAAGAGCTTTATAAGGTGGCGGACAAGTCCTCTACCTTGGCAAGGTTAGCCTTCCCTCATCTCATTTGCCACCTCTGTAATTCAGTTGGAATTAACATAGAGGGAGACATCCTCATTGACGAGGACAAGCCCATCACTAAGAAGAGGATGGAGCAAACAAGAGATCCCACTCATGGACATGAGGAGATTCCTCATCATGAAATCCCTAAGATGCCTCAAGGGATGCACTTTCCTCCACAAAACTATTGGGAGCAAATCAACACCTCCCTAGGAGAATTGAGTTCCAACATGGGACAACTAAGGGTGGAGCACCAAGAACATTTCATCCTCCTCCATAAAATTAGAGAAGATCAAAGAATCATGAGAGAGGAGCAACAAAGGCAAGGAAGAGACATTGAGGAGCTCAAGCACTCCATAAGATCTTCAAGAGGAAGATCAAGTCGCCATCACTAAGGTGGACCCGTTCTTTAATCTCCTTGTTCTTTATTTTTCTATTTTTTAGAAAATTATGCTTTATGTTTTATTTATGTTTGTGTCTTATGATCATTAGTGTCTTAGTGTCTATGCCTTAAAGTTATGAATGTCCTATGAATCCATCACCTTTCTTGAATGAAAAATGTTCTTAATTGAAAAAGAGAAGAATTGCATGAATTTCGAATTTTATAACAGATTAATGTGGTGGCAATACTTTTGATTTCTAAATGTATGCTTGAACAGTGCATATGTCTTTTGAATTTGTTGTTCATGAATGTTAAAATTGTTGGCTCTTGAAAGAATGATGAAAAAGGAGACATGTTACTGAGGATCTGAAAAATCATAAAAATGATTCTTGAAATAAGAAAAAACAGTGAATTTTAAAAAAAAAGAAGAGCAAGCAGAAAAAGCCAATAGCCCTTTAAACCAAAATGCAAGGATAATAAAAAGGATCCAAGGCTTTGAGCATCAGTGGATAGGAGGGCCTACAGGAATAACATCCTGGCCTAAGCGGATAAACCAAGCTGTCCCTAACCATGTGCTTGTGGCGTGAAGGTGTCAAGTGAAAACTTGAGACTGAGTGGTTAAAGTCGTGATCCAAAGCAAAAAGAGTGTGCTTAAGAACCATGGACACCTCTAATTGGGGACTCTAGCAAAGCTGAGTCACAATCTGAAAAGGTTCACCCAGTTATGTGTCTGTGGCATGGATGTATCCGGTGGTAATACTGGAAAACAGAGTACTTTGGGCCACGACCAAGACTCATAAAGAAGCTGTGTTCAAGAATCATCATACTTAACTAGGAGAATCAATAATACTATCCGGATTCTGAGTTCCTATAGAAGCCAATCATTCTGAACTTCAAAGGATAAAGTGAGATGCCAAAACTGTTTAGAGACAAAAAGCTAAGAGCCCCGCTTATCTAATTAATACTGATCTTCATAGATGTTTTTGGAATTCATTGTATATTCTCTTCTTTTTATCTTATTGATTTTCAGTTGCTTGAGGACAAGCAACAATTTAAGTTTGGTGTTGTGATGAGCGGATAATTTATACGCTTTTTGGCATTGTTTTTAGTATGTTTTTAGTATGTTTTAGTTAGTTTTTACTATATTTTTATTAGTTTTGTGTTGAAATTTACTTTTTTGGACTTTACTATGAGTTTGTATGTTTTTCTGCGATTTCAGGTATTTTCTGGCTGAAATTGAGGGACCTGAGCAAAAATCTGATTCAGAGGCTGAAAAGGACTGCAGATGCTGTTGGATTCTGACCTCCCTGCACTCGAAGTAAATTCTCTGGAGCTACAGAAGCCCAATGGGCGCGAACTTAATTGCGTTGGAAAGTAGACATTCAGGGCTTTCCAGCAATATATAATAGTTCATACTTTGCCCGAGATTTGATGGCCCAAAGCGGCGTTCCAAATCAGCTCTAGAATTCCCAGCGTTAAACGCCGGAACTGGCACAGAAGTGGGAGTTAAACGCCCAAACTGGCACAAAAGCTGGCGTTTAACTCCAAGAAAAGTCTCTACACATGGAAGCTTCAATGCTCAGCCCAAGCACACACCAAGTGGGCCCGGAAGTGGATTTTTATGTCATTTACTCATTTTTGTAAACCCTAAGCTACTAGTTTTCTATAAATAAGACCTTTTGCTATTGTATTTTCATATTGGTTCTTCTGGTTCCCTCTCTGGGGCCGAAGCCAATGATCACCATTATCACTTATGTATTTTCAAGGGTGGAGTTTCTACACACCATAGATTAAGGTGTGGAGCTCTGCTGTACCTCGAGTATTAATGCAATTACTACTATTTTCCATTCAAATCAGCTTATTCTTGTTCTAAGATATTCATTCGCACCCAAGAACATGATGAATGTGATGATTATGTGACGCTCATCATCATTCTCACTTATGAGCACGTGCTTGACAACCACCTCCGTTCTACATGCAAACAAGGCTTGAATGTTTATCACTTGGATTCCTTAATCAGAATCTTCGTGGTATAAGCTAGAATCCATTGGCGGCCATTCTTGAGAATCCGGAAGGTCTAAACCTTGTCTGTGGTATTCTGAGTACGATTCAGGGATTGAATGACTGTGACAAGCTTCAAACTCGCGATTGTGGGGCCTTAGTGATAGACGCAAAAGAATCACTGGATTCTTTTCCGACATGATCGAGAACCGACAGATGAATAGCCATGCTGTGACAGAGCGCGTTGAACATTTTCACTGAGAGGACGAGACTGTGCCCAACATACAGCTTGCCATGGAAAGGAGTAAGAAGGCTTGGATGAAGACAGTAGGAAAGCAAAGAGACGGAAGGGACAAAGCATCTCCATACGCTTATCTGAAATTCTCACCAATGAATTACATAAGTATCTCTATCTTTTTTTTATGTTTTATTCATCTTTTAATTATCAATCCTCCATAACCATTTGAATCCGCCTGACTGAGATTTACAAGATGACCATAGCTTGCTTCATACCAACAATCTCCGTGGGATCGACCCTTACTCGCGTAAGGTTTATTACTTGGACGACCTAGTGCACTTGCTCGTTAGTTGTGCGAAGTTGTGATAAGGAGTTGAGATTGCATTTGAGCATACCATGTTGATGGCACCATTGATGATCACAATTTCGTGCACCACTCATCACCTCCCCAACAACAATAGTGTCAGCAGTTGGTTCCTCAGAGAGTGTGCGGAATATGTGCCTTCTATACTCATTACACTGATGAATGGCCGCAGCTCCAACAAGAAGACAACACCTTGGCAGCTACCCGTAATTTTTATTACCGCCCGAATCAAGGATACTATCAACAAGGCGACAATTATAACCAAGGTGGGAACTACAGTCAAGGTTGGTAAAACAATTCCAACCAGGGATGGAGAGACAACTCCCATTAAGGGTGGAGAGGTAACTCCAACCAAGGGTGGAGAGACAACTACAACAAAAGAGGCAGAGATAATGGTGGAAATCAGAGGTGGAAAAACAACAGCAATCAGCAGAACCGGTATCAATGATGCAAGTGCATATTTGCTATATTAGTTAGTTAGTTTAGTTGGTTTTAGCTTACTTTCACTCATTTTCTCTAAATAAACAAGTCCTTTTATGAGTTTTATCTTCATGCATGAGAATATCAAGGAACATGTTGATTCTAACCAAATTCATGCAAATGATTTAGAGAATACATACATGAATGAATATGAATGAATCTCATGAAATTTATTGCATGAATTGGTAAGACTTTGAAGCTATTTCCTTTGTTGATGATAGGTGATGAAACAAGGAAGCATGGAAGCAAGAATGATGCAAGCTGGGCAAGAAGAAGAAAAGTTGGCGTTGCCAACTTGGGAATAGGGTGCGTTGTTGAGGACAACGCCAGGCAACCTTGAAGAACAAAAGTTGGCGTTGCCAACTTGAAGAAAGGGGGCGTTGTTGAAGGCAACGCCAGGCAGCCCTGGAGAAGCAAATTTGGGCGTTGCCAACTCTAGAAGGGCGTTGCCAACGCCAATTTGTGAAGCAAGCAAGGCAGCCCTGGAGAGCAAATGTTGGTGTTGCCAACTTGGAGGAAGGAGTGAGTGTTATGGGAAACGCACAAGGAACTTGGGCCATGAAGGAGTTTCGAGGGCGTTGCCAACGCCAAGAACTATTGGCGTGTCTCAAGGCAACGTACATGAGTGAGCTTGGCCCAAGAGGAGAAGAAGCTGGCGTTGCCAACGCCAGGAACCATAGGCGTTATTCAAGGCAACGCCAAGCAACAAATGGAGCCTTGAAGAGGAGCTCGAGGGCGTTGCCAACGCCAGGAACCATAGGCGTGTCCCTAGGCAACGCCACACAAGCAAACTTGGCCCAGGAAAATGAGATGCACGTTGCCAACGCCAAGTTATGAAGGCGTGTTCCTTGGCAACGTAGCAAGCAATTTTGGCACCAAAGGGGAGCTCGAGCACGTTGTTGAGCCAAGAAAGCATTGGCGTGTTTGGCAACAACGCCAGGAATGGTTGCTTGGCTAGGCACCAAGTCTTGGTGCCAACCAAGTTGCCAACGCCAGGAAGGGCACCAATCAAGTTGCCAACGCCAGGAAGGGCACCAACCAAGTTGCCAACGCCAGGAAGCCTTGCCATGCACGTTGCCAACGCCAGGAAGCCTTGCCATGCACGTTGCCAACGCCAGGAAGCCTTGCCATGTACGTTGCCAATGCCAGAAAGCCTTGCCATGCACGTTAACAATGCCAGGAAGCTTTGGATGGTGATGAATTGAGGTAGCACGTTGCCAACTTGGAATATAGGGGCGTTATCCACAACAACTCCAACAAGACAGCCTGACCATGTCCCCTTCAATGGAAGATATCTTGAGCTACAGAGATCCAAATTGAGTGCTTCCTGTTGCGTTGGAAAGCTAACATTCAGAGCTTTCCAACCATATAATAGTCCATGGTGGAGCACAAAACTGAAGCCAAACCAGAGTCATCTTTAGGCCCTAAAAACAAGAACATGAAGTTGAAATTCAAGAAGGCTAGAGATGAGCCCTGGAGGGGGGCACGAGCACGTTGCCAACGTGCTAGCAAGGGGGCGTGTTTTGCAACAACGCCAGCCCCAAGTCCCTGCCTTGGGAGGGTAGGCACGGGCACGTTGCCAACTTGGGAGTGAAGGTGCGTTTTTGGCAACAACTTGGCAGCTTAACCTTACCTTCTTTGAGGAAGCATAACTTGAGCTAGGAAAGTCCAATTGAGGTGATTCCAGTGGCATTAGAAAATAGACATCAAGAGCTTTCCAATGATGTATAGTAGTCCATATTGAAGCAGAAGGTTGACACTCAAATTCTGGGCTACATTTAGCATGAAAGTAGAGCCAAGAAGAGGAAAAGCAAGTTGTTAGCAACAACTTGGGCTAGCAACGCCCAAGTCTCAAACTTCACTTCCAGGAAATTGTGATGCACGTTGCCAACGTGCACTAAGGCCAGCGTTATTGACAAAAACGCCAGGCCAATGGGCCAGAAGCATGATGAATGAACTCTTCCTTTCCAAGTCTAGCAACACTTCTTCCGATTGAGCCAAGAATTCAACAAAGAGGAAGCCCATATTTCCAACCCAATTCAAGATCTTTGAAAGAGTTTTGAGACTAGTATAAATAGATTTTGAGTTTGTACTTTTAGGAGACTTTTGACACTTAGAACTTTTTCATACTTTTAGCACTTTTACTTGAGAACTCTTTAGCACTTCCGGGAGGATACCTGGAGAGCATTTCTGGGTTCTTCTTGGAACTTCTCTTCTTCATTTCTTAAGCTTTAAGCATTTCATTATTCTTCTTCATCTTTCTTGGCAATTTAGTTTAATTTTGATTTATGGCAATTGTTGTTGAAATTGGAGCAATGACTCACTAAACCCCACTTTCATTAGGGGGAAGAGCTCTGCTTGTTGGAATGAATTGGTGAACTCATCTTTTCCTCCTCAATTCTAGTGGTTGATCTAAAGAGGGAACTCTTGATCTTCAAAGATTCAACCACCATCGAGAGAGGGGTTAATCTATATGAATTATGTGGTGAATTTGAGGAATGAGCCACATAATTCAGTTTAGAGTTCATCCTTCATGATTTCTTTAATCAATATACCTTGGTTAGTATGTGAGATGTAACTCTCCTTGGTTGAGATTATGGGAATTGTGTGGCTGGATTAGATTTGAGCTTCATCTCTTCTCATGAACAATTAGATCACGAGAGTGGCAATTGGTTATGTTGAGAGAGATTGAATCACCAAGAGATTGGGATTTAATCACCCACTTGCCATGGATCTATACCCATGATTGAGAAGGATTTGACTAACATCAATTCATGAAAACTAGCATCTCTAATCCCTAATGATCCTCTCTATCATTACTTCTTATTTCTTTTGCTTCTAGTTATTTGATTACCCATAACCCAATTCCCTTTTACATTTTGTCAATTTATTATTCTTGTCATCTACATTTCGTTCCTTTAATTCTTGCTATTTACTCTTATGTTCTTTAAATTTCTGCACCCTTTAATTCCTTGCCATTTATCTTTGATGTCATTTAAGTTTCTTGCAATTTAAGTTTCAGTTATTTACTCTCATTTTATTTCTATATTCTAGTTCTTTACATTCTTTGCCATTTAAATTCTTGCAATTATGCTCAAAAGTCACATTGCTCATAAAATCAAAACTATGTTCGCTTGACTAAATCTACCATTTAACTAAAGTTGCTTAATCTACCAATCCTCGTGGGATCGACCTCACTCCTAGTGAGTCTTATTACTTGATGCGACCCGGTATACTTGCCGGTTATACGTGAAATCTAATTTTCACGTATCAAGTTTTTGGCGCCGTTGCCGGGGATTGATTAGATTGACAATGATTAAGTGAAAGGTGGTTTAGATTGAGCATTTTTTTTAGTGTTTTTGTTAAGCCTACTAACTGTTTGATACTTTGTTTCAATAACCCCAATTCCACTCTAGTTTTAGAGTGTCTCACTTGTGATTTTGGTTTTGTTTGTGTATGTCAGGAACTAATAGACGTAATATTGAGGACGAGAGAACTCTCCGAAGGATAAGGAGAGCAGAAAGAGGAAAGGGAATAGTTGGTGAAGAGGAGTCAGAGGGAGAAGATCAAGTCATGGAGGATGAGATGCACAATCCTCCTGGAGGGGTCAACAACAATGATGGACCACCTAGAAGGGTGTTATCTTCATATACTATCCCTGATCCAAGACATTGTGGGAGCAGTATTGCTACACCAAATGTTCATGCCCATAACTTTGAGTTGAAACCTCAGCTCATCACTTTGGTACAGAACAATTGCTCTTATGGAGGGGGACCTCTTGAAGACCCAAATCAACATCTATCTGTTTTTCTGAGGATATGCAATACAGTGAAGACAAATGGAGTGCATCCAGATGTCTACAAACTGCTACTATTTCCATTCTCTTTGAGGGACAAGGCCACCCAATGGCTAGAGTCATTCCCCAAGGAAAGCCTCAACAATTGGAACGATGTGATGGGCAGATTTCTAGCAAAGTTTTACCCACCTCAAAGAATCATCAAGTTGAAGACAGAGGTACAAACATTCAGGCAAATGGAAGGGGAGTCATTGTATGAAGCCTGGGAAAGATATAAGGCACTCATGAGAAGATGTCCACCTGACATGTTTAGTGACTGGGTCAAACTCCAAAACTTCTATGAAGGTTTAAACTTAGAAGCAAGGAAAGGACTAGACTACTCATCAGGAGGATCACTCAACATGATGAAAACTGCTGAGGAGGCTCAAGACCTCATTGAGATTGTGGCAAACAATCAATATTATTACTCATCAGAGAGGCAGCATAATCTGACCCCAAAGAAAGGTGTAATGGAGCTTGAAGGTGTTGATGCTATCTTGGCACAAAATAAGTTAATGCACCAACAAATCCAACAACAAATGGAGATGATAACAAAGAGAATGGATGGTTTGCAACTTGCAGCAGTGAACACAACAAATCAATCATCACTTGAATGGGGCCAAGGTGAAGGGACCACTGTTGAACAACCACAAGAACAAGTTCAATACATGCAGAATACTTCAAATTCTCAGGATGAATTCCATGGTGATACATACAACTCATCTTGGAGAAATCATCCCAATCTAAAGTGGGGTGAAAACCATTGGCAAAAGAACAACAACCACAATCACTCCCGCAACACAAATAACCAAAATCACCATGCCAACAACACTAACCAATATAGAAAAACACAAAACACATATCAACACCCTCATAATAACTCACAAACTTACCAAAGCAACTTCTCTGCACCATCACCCAACTCACAAAATTACCACACTAATCCACCCAACAACCTCCAACAACAATCAACCCCCATCATACCCCCAATTGACCATCATGAAACTAGAATCTCAAGTCTTGAAGCAACCTTGCAAGCACTTGCTCAAACCACTCAAGCCTTAGCTAAGGGACACAAGGAACATGAGGTCATCATGAAGAATATTGAGAGACAAGTGGGACAATTAGCCAAACAAGTCGAGCGACCAACCAATGTTCTCCCAAGTGACATAATACCCAACCCAAGAGAAGAATGTAAGGCTCTGCAGTTAAGGAGTGGCAAGGTAGTTGGTGAAAGTTCGAATAAAGAAGCAACAAAACCCAAAGAGAGATACAAGTGGAAAGGCAGGATGAGGAAAAGGATTCAACATCTAACAAAGGCAAAGAAGTTGTCAAGCCACAAGGCAACCCACCCAGACAAAGAAGCCACAATAATAGCAATGAGAGCGTGAATCCACAACAAGAAAACAAAAATGAAGGAGTAAAAGCCTATGTACCCAAGCTTCCATACCCAACTAGGATACATAAAGGAGCAAAGGACCAACAATTCCCAAGGTTCTTAGAAATCTTCAAAAAACTTGAAATCAACATCCCATTGGCAGAAGCTCTGGAACAGATGCCACTATATGCAAAGTTTCTTAAGGAATTGATCACCAAGAAGAGAAGTTGGCAAGAAAAAGAAACGGTGGTTCTCAATCAAGAGTGCAGTGCCATCATTCAAAAAGGGCTACCTCCAAAACTAAAAGATCCTGGCAGCTTCCTCATACCTTGCACGATTGGGAGCATGGCCGTTGACAAATCACTTTGTGATCTGGGAGCAAGCATTAACCTAATGCCCCTTACCATGATGAAGAAAATGATGATTGAAGAGCTTAAACCCACAAGGATGTCACTCCAACTTGCTAACAGATCCATCAAAATACCAAATGGAGTAGTTGAGAACCTCTTGGTGAAGGTGGGAAACTTCATATTCCCAGCTGATTTTGTGGTCCTAGACATGGATGAAGAGGGAAACAATTCAGTCATTCCTGGTAGACCCTTTTTGGCTACAGCTAGAACAATCATTGATGTGGAAAAGGGAGAGATGATTTTCAGAGTGCATGATGAGCAAATGACCATAAATGTCTTCAAAGCAATGCAACACCCTGTTGAGAAAGAAAATTGCATGAGGATTGATGTAGTAGACTCTTTGGTGAAGAAGTGCTTGACACAAACCATCAATGAAACAAGAGAAGTCCATGACATCAAGGGACAAGAAGGGAACAAATTGGAAGCATCAAAGGAACCAAGTGAACTACGAAAGAAGAGGCACCACAACAAGAGTTGAAACCACTACCCCTCATCTTAAATATGCATTCCTTGGTGAGAAGGACAGCTTCCCAGTGATCATCAATTCTACATTGAGTGCAGAAGAAGAAGAAAAGCTCCTTGTAGTTGAAAGCTCACAAAGAGGCGTTGGGATGGACCATTGATGACTGAAAGGCATAAGCCCTGCCGTATGCATGCACAAGATACTCTTAGAGGAGGGTTCCAAACCGGTGGTACAACCCAAAGAAGATTGAATCCTACAATGAAGGAGGTGTTCAAAAGGAAGTCCTGAAGTTGTGTAAAGCTGGGATCATCTACCCTATATCTGACAGCCCTTGGGTCAGTCCAGTGCAAGTAGTGCCTAAGAAAGGGGGTGACTGTCATTGTTAATGAGAAGAATGAGCTTATTCCAACACGAACAGTGACAGGGTGGAGGATGTGCATAGACTATAGGAGGCTGAATGATGCCACACGAAAAGATCACTTTCCTCTACCTTTCATTGACCAGATGCTTGAAAGGTTGGCTGGCCATGCTATTACTGTTTTCTTGATGGATATTTGGATATAATCAGATAGTGGTTGACCCCATGGATCAAGAGAAGACTTCCTTTACTTGTCCCTTTGGAGTCTTTGCATAGGAGAATGCCATTTGGACAGTGTAATGCCCCAGCTACCTTTCAAAGGTGCATGCTATCAATCTTCTCAGACATGGTAGAAAAATTTATTGAAGTCTTTATGGATGATTTCTCTGTTTTTGGTGATTCCTTCAATACTTGCTTGCATCATCTTACCCTAGTCTTGAAAAGGTGCCAAGAAACCAATTTAGTTTTGAATTGGGAGAAGTGCCATTTCATGGTACCCGAAGGCATGTTCTTGGTCACAAAATTTCAAGAAAGGGATAGAAGTGACAAGGCAAAAGTAGAAATTATAGAAAAACTTCCTTTGCCAACTAGTGTGAAAGCCGTTAGAAGTTTCTTGGGGCATGCTGGATTTTATAGGAGATTCATCAAAGATTTTTCCAAAATAGCAAAGCCACTAAGCAATTTGCTGGTGGCAGACAATCCTTTTATCTTTGATGATGAATGCAAACATGCTTTTGAAACTCTAAAGCTAAGCTCACCACAGCACCAATCATCACACCCCCAGTTGGGGACTACCTTTTGAACTCATGTGTGATGCAAGCAACCTTGCAATCGGTGCTGGTGGGGCAGAGGAAGGAAAAGAGCTTCATGTTATTACTATGCAAGCAAGGTATTGAATGAAGCTCAAAGAAACTACACCACAACAGAGAAAGAGCTACTAGCTGTGGTATATGCCTTTGATAAGTTTAGACAATATTTGATTGGATCCAAAGTCTTAGTGTATACTGATCATGCTGCTATTAAGTATCTTATGTCAAAACAGGATGCCAAACCAAGGCTAATCAGATGGGTGCTACTCCTACAAGAGTTTGACATTGAGATAAAAGATAGAAAGGGCAATGAAAATCAAGTTGCTGATCACTTACAAGGGTACCACAAGATGCATGCCAAGACAACCTTCCATCAATAAATGAAGAATTTCCAGATGAGCACCTCTTGCAAATTCAACATGTCCCTTGGTTTGCAGACATGGCCAACTACAAGGCCGGAAGAATCATTCCACAAGAGTACACAAAACAACAAGTCAAGAAGCTGCTGCATGAGGCTAAGTTCTTCTTCTGGGATGAGCCATTCTTGTTCAAAAGATGCCCGGATGGAATGATAAGAAGATGTGTGTCAGAAGGAGAGATGAAGGACATACTATGGCATTGTCACAACTCTAGTTATGGTGGTCATTTTGGAGCTGAAAGAACAGCTGCAAAGGTCCTTCAAAGTGGTTTCTACTGGCCCTCAATCTTCAAGGATGCTAGAGATTTTGTGAGTCATTGTAATGAATGTCAAAGAATAGGGGGTTTGTCAAAGAAAAATGAGATGCCTCAGAAGTTCATTTTAGAAGTGGAACTCTTTGATCTGTGGGGAATAGATTTCATGGGACCCTTCCCCCATCTTACAACATTCAAATACATTTTGGTAGCAGTAGAAATGTCTCCAAATGGGTAGAAGCCATAGCCACCACCACATGTGATACCAACGTGGTCTTGCAATTCCTCAAGAAGAACATCTTCACTAGATTTGGAGTGCCCAAGGACTCATAAGTGATGGGGGAAGCCACTTCTGCAACAAGCAACTAAACTCTCTACTCCACAAATATGGTGTTACCCACAAAGTTGCCACACCCATATCACCCACAAACCAATGGGCAAGCTGAACTTGCCAACAGAGAGCTAAAAAGGATCTTGGAGAAAACTGTGGGAACAACAAGAAAAGATTGGGTTAGGAAGCTGGATGATGCACTTTGGGCATATAGGACAGCCTTCAAGACACCCCATAGGAAAATCTCCATTTCAGCTGGTGTATGGAAAGGCATGCCACCTCCCTGTGGAGCTTGAACATAAGGCCTTTTGGGCCACCAAACTTCTGAATTTAGATGCTCAAGCAGCAGGAGAGAAAGGTTGCTACAACTCAATGAACTTGAGGAGTTCAGATTGGAGGCATATGAAAATGCCAAAATATACAAAGAGAGAGCAAAGAGATGGCATGATAAGAGGATCTCTCAAAGAACATTAGAACCAGGCCAAAAGGTGTTGTTATTCAATTCAAGATTGAAGATCTTTCCTGGGAAGCTGAGATCTAGATGGACTGGTCCGTACACCATCACCAAAGTATCACCTCATGGCTATGTCGAATTACTTGATGAAGCCTCAAAAACAAACCTTCACAGCTAATGGACATAGGGTGAAGCACTATTTTGGTGGCCCTTGGAGCAAGGAAGAGAGTGTGCAACTCTTAACATGAGCAAAGAAGTTGCAGTGTCGAGCTAAGGACAATAAACAAAGCGCTTCATGGGAGGCAACCCATGCACAGGGAGTCTTTTATTTTCATACTTTAGTAGTCAATAATGATTAAGTAGACTAGTACATGGTGTATGCAAGGCACTAAGTTTGGTGTGGCCAATCTTGAAGTAATGGCAAAAGTGTTCTACAACACTTAGCCACAAACTAAGTTTGGTGTCCATACATACACGAAAATGCTAGACTATGAAGTACAGTCATCACTTTAGTTATATATATATAAAAAAAAACGTGAAATAGCATATAATGTAGGTAAATTACTAAGTTTGATGTGGCTATCTTTGAAATTAATTCCATAGAACACTCAGTCACAAACTAAGTTTGGTGTCTTTACTTACATTACTAATGCTAGAAAAAAATTAGATTAGGAAATCAAATCATAAATTTTAATTTTAGTTTAGTCAATTTTGCATAGGAATATCATCATAAGTTGTTAGCTAGTAATGTCACTTTAAGAATCTCAAGCTTTGGAATTTTGTTGCAGGAAAGAAAAAAAGAAGTGATGGGGAATCTTGGAAGCATATAATGAAGAAAGAAAGAAGTGATGGGGAATCTTGGAGAGTGAGGTCACGGATACACAAGGAAGGGAAGTCACATGAGTTTTGAACTTTGTGCATGGGAAAAACAACTCAACATGCATTGGGCACAAGGAAGCATGCTCCCCATGCTATGACCGAGCATCTCACCACGGAAACCACTAGAACCATGCACCCCCACCAAATTTCACTTTAAATACTTCAACCATATTCATCAAACCTCACTTTCCCTCACTCATCCTTCTACCCCCCATAACCTCATTTCATCACCCGAAGTCACACTACACCCCTAACTCATTCCATGTTTCCTATATTCTTGCCTTAGGCCTAATCTTTACCCAACAAAACTCATGAAGCACTACATCCCCACATAACCGAAACACTCCACCTCCCCTCACCATCATTTTCTAGCTTGCCTAAGTCACGTTGCTCATCATATACCCCTTCCATTCACAACCATTTTCCTTGTGCTTGAGGACAAGCATTCATCTAAGTTTGGTGTGGAAGATTCAACCCTTGCAAGTGAATTTCAATGGCCTCATCATCAAGGGATAGGAGAGGAGATGAAGGACAAGACACCTTTGATCAAAGAAGATTCAAATCCAAACACAATGAGCGGATCTTCAGTTGGATGTCAAGCAAAGATGTTGTTCCGGAGTTACCTTTCAAGCTAAGAAAAGATGAATACCCTGAGATACAAAAAATAATCAGAAAAAGGGGATGGGAGCTTCTCTGTGACCAACCTCAAGAAGTGAGCATGCTTTCATCCATGAGTTCTACACTAATGTATAAGAGAATATGATGATGAAGAACCATACATGAGTTATGTAAGAGGTGTGACTGTTGATTTTAGCCCGGACACCATCAGCAGGGTGCTAAAGGTCAAGGCAAAACAGTTCAAACGAGCTAGCTATGAAGAAAGGGTTGAAAATGACCCAAGATATGTGGATGTGGTGAGTGACTTATGCAGAATAGGCACGGATTGGGTGTTGGATTCACATGGACAACCACTCAAACTTCGGAGAGGTGATCTCATACCTCAAGCAAAAGGATGGCATGACATAGTGAGGAGATCATTGATGTTCACTTCAAATAATTCTGAGGTAACGGTGAATAGAGCAATAATGATCCATTGTATAATGAAAGGAGGGGAGATCAATGTTGGAGACATTATAGCCAAGACATCATTGACATAGCTCAAAAAGTCAACAGGACAGCTGGCTAGGATATCCTAGTACTATTCTGCGCCTATGTGAAGAAGCTGGAGTGCCTCTGGAAGAATTTGGAGAAACTGATGTGGTCTCTGTTGGAAAACCTCTTACTCGAGAAAGGTTGGAATTCATCACCACAACCCAATTGGAAAGGCAACCTTTAGCAAGAAGGAAGAAAAGGAAAGAGACAAGACAAGAGGAGGAGCCTCAAGAAATGGAAGAGCCTCATACTTTAAACATGAACCAACTCCAAGCCGCTTTAGAAGGAATTTCTGGGCAATATTCACAAATTCAAAGAAGCCAAGAGGAACAAGCTCAACAACAAAGGGACCTTTGGCAATTGATGGATCAACAAAGAGGGGTTCAAGTTCAATGGATGAACCAACAAAATGAATACCAAGCACACATGATGGAACTACAACAAGAACAATATGCCAAGATGCATGAAGCCATCAACAATTCAACTGTTGAATATGGAAAAGCCATGGAGAAAGTAATACAAGAACAAGCTCAACTAAGGAAAGAGCAAGCTCAGCAAAGGGAGCTTCTCCATAGGTTGGATGCTAGACATGATACATTTCACAAAGATTTCAATGAAAGCAGAATGTTCAGGGAAGCCAGGCATAAAGACAGACTTGACTATGATATATGCACCCAAGAAAAGCTCAATTACCTCTGTTCCACACCCCCATTACTCAACCCACAAATTAAAACCTTTAATGAAGCTCGCAAGATATTTGAAGAGCAGGAACTTGCAAGGGTGAGATTTAATCAACAGAGGCTACAGGAGACAATGATAAGCTCAGGAATTTGGCAAAAAGAGGATCCAAAGGGGGATTTAACAACAAAGCAACAAGGAGAGTTAAGTAAAAAGAAA